>NC_047109.1:5083623-5109062 GCF_902500255.1 Thalassophryne amazonica | reverse complement strand
GTGACCAAAGTACAGCAAAACGAAACATTGTGAAGTGCAAAGCAACAGAGTGACTGTTGAAAACTGTGACCAAAGTACAGCAAAACGAAACACTGTGAAGTGCAAAGCAACAGAGTGACTGTTGAAAACTGTGACCAAAGTACAGCAAAACGAAACATTGTGAAGTGCAAAGCAACAGATTGACTGTTGAAAACTGTGACCAAAGTACAGCAAAACGAAACACTGTGAAGTGCAAAGCAACAGAGTTGTGAAAACTGTGACCAAAGTACAGCAAAACGTAACATTGTGAAGTGCAAAGCAACTGAGTGACTGTTGAAAACTGTGACCAAAGTACAGCAAAACGAAACATTGTGAAGGGCAACGCAACGGAGTTGTGAAAACTGTGACCAAAGTACAGCCAAACGAAACATTGTGAAGTGCAACGCAACGGAGTTGTGAAAACTGTGACCAAAGTACAGCCAAACGAAACATTGTGAAGTGCAAAGCAACTGAGTGACTGTTGAAAACTGAACAAAGTACAGCAAAACGAAACATTGTGAAGTGCAAAGCAACAGATTGACTGTTGAAAACTGTGACCAAAGTACACCAAACGAAACATTGTGAAGTGCAACGCAACAGAGTTGTGAAAACTGTGACCAAAGTACAGCAAAACGAAACATTGTGAAGTGCAAAGCAACTGAGTGACTGTTGAAAACTGTGACCAAAGTACAGCAAAAGGAAACACTGTGAAGTGCAAAGCAACTGAGTGACTGTTGAAAACTGTGACCAAAGTACAGCAAAACGAAACATTGTGAAGTGCAAAGCAACTGAGTGACTGTTGAAAACTGTGACCAAAGTACAGCAAAAGGAAACACTGTGAAGTGCAAAGCAACAGAGTGACTGTTGAAAACTGTGACCAAAGTACAGGAAAACGAAACATTGTGAAGTGCAAAGCAAATGAGTGACTGTTGAAAACTGTGACCAAAGTACACCAAACGAAACATTGTGAAGTGCAAAGCAACTGAGTTACTTCTGAAAATTGTGACCACAGTACAGCAAAACGAAACACTGTGAAGTGCAAAGCAACAGAGTGACTGTTGAAAACTGTGACCAAAGTACAGCAAAACGAAACATTGTGAAGTGCAAAGCAACAGATTGACTGTTGAAAACTGTGACCAAAGTACACCAAACGAAACACTGTGAAGTGCAAAGCAACAGAGTTGTGAAAACTGTGACCACAGTACAGCAAAACGTAACATTGTGAAGTGCAAAGCAACTGAGTGACTGTTGAAAACTGTGACCAAAGTACAGCAAAATGAAACATTGTGAAGTGCAACGCAACGGAGTTGTGAAAACTGTGACCAAAGTACAGCAAAACGAAACATTGTGAAGTGCAAAGCAACAGAGTGACTGTTGAAAACTGTGACCAAAGTACAGCACAAGGAAACACTATGAAGTGCAAAGCAACAGATTGACTGTTGAAAACTGTGACCAAAGTACACCAAACGAAACATTGTGAAGTGCAACGCAATGGAGTTGTGAAAACTGTAACCAAAGTACAGCAAAACGACACATTGTGAAGTGCAAAGCAACTGACTGTTGAAAACTGTGACCAAAGTACAGCAAAACGAAACATTGTGAAGTGCAAAGCAACTGAATGACTGTTGAAAACTGTGACCAAAGTACAGCAAAACGAAACATTGTGAAGGGCAACGCAACGGAGTTGTGAAAACTGTGACCAAAGTACAGCCAAACGAAACATTGTGAAGTGCAACGCAACGGAGTTGTGAAAACTGTGACCAAAGTACAGCCAAACGAAACATTGTGAAGTGCAAAGCAACTGAGTGACTGTTGAAAACTGAACAAAGTACAGCAAAACGAAACATTGTGAAGTGCAAAGCAACTGAGTGACTGTTGAAAACTGTGACCAAAGTACAGCAAAAAGAAACATTGTGAAGTACAACGCAACGGAGTTGTGAAAACTGTGACCAAAGTACAGCAAAACGAAACACTGTGAAGTGCAAAGCAACAGAGTGACTGTTGAAAACTGTGACCAAAGTACAGCAAAACGAAACATTGTGAAGTGCAACGCAACGGAGTTGTGAAAACTGTGACCAAAGTACAGCAAAACGAAACATTGTGAAGTGCAAAGCAACTGAGTGACTGTTGAAAACTGACCAAAGTACAGCAAAACGAAACACTATGAAGTGCAAAGCAACAGAGTGACTGTTGAAAACTGTGACCAAAGTACACCAAACGAAACATTGTGAAGTGCAAAGCAACTGAGTGACTGTTGAAAACTGTGACCAAAGTACAGCAAAACGAAACATTGTGAAGTACAACGAAACGGAGTTGTGAAAACTGTGACCAAAGTACAGCAAAACAAAACACTGTGTAGTGGAAAGCAACAGAGTGACTGTTGAAAACTGTGACCAAAGTACAGCAAAATGAAACATTGTGAAGTGCAAAGCAACTGAGTGACTGTTGAAAACTGTGACCAAAGTACAGCAAAACGAAACATTGTGAAGTGCAACGCAACAGAGTTGTGAAAACTGTGACCAAAGTACAGCAAAACGAAACATTGTGAAGTGCAAAGCAACTGAGTGACTGTTGAAAACTGTGACCAAAGTACAGCAAAAAGAAACATTGTGAAGTACAACGCAACGGAGTTGTGAAAACTGTGACCAAAGTACAGCAAAACGAAACATTGTGAAGTGCAACGCAATGGAGTTGTGAAAACTGTGACCAAAGTACAGCAAAACGAAACATTGTGAAGTGCAAAGCAACTGAGTGACTGTTGAAAACTGACCAAAGTACAGCAAAACGAAACATTGTGAAGTGCAAAGCAACTGAGTGACTGTTGAAAACTGTGACCAAAGTACACCAAACGAAACATTGTGAAGTGCAAAGCAACTGAGTGACTGTTGAAAACTGTGACCAAAGTACAGCAAAAAGAAACATTGTGAAGTACAACGCAACGGAGTTGTGAAAACTGTGACCAAAGTACAGCAAAACGAAACATTGTGAAGTGCAACGCAACGGAGTTGTGAAAACTGTGACCACAGTACAGCAAAACGTAACATTGTGAAGTGCAAAGCAACTGACTGTTGAAAACTGTGACCAAAGTACAGCAAAAGGAAACACTGTGAAGTGCAAAGCAACAGAGTGACTGTTGAAAACTGTGACCAAAGTACAGCAAAAAGAAACATTGTGAAGTACAACGCAACGGAGTTGTGAAAACTGTGACCAAAGTACAGCAAAACGAAACATTGTGAAGTGCAACGCAACGGAGTTGTGAAAACTGTGACCAAAGTACAGCAAAACGAAACATTGTGAAGTGCAAAGCAACAGAGTGACTGTTGAAAACTGTGACCAAAGTACACCAAACGAAACATTGTGAAGTGCAAAGCAACTGAGTGACTGTTGAAAACTGTGACCAAAGTACAGCAAAACGAAACATTGTGAAGTGCAAAGCAACTGACTGTTGAAAACTGCGACCAAAGTACAGCAAAACAAAACATTGTGAAGTGCAAAGCAACTGAGTGACTGTTGAAAACTGTGACCAAAGTACAGCGAAACGAAACATAGTGAAGTGCAACGCAACGGAGTTGTGAAAACTGTGACCAAAGTACAGCAAAACGAAACATTGTGAAGTGCAAAGCAACAGATTGACTGTTGAAAACTGTGACCAAAGTACACCAAACGAAACATTGTGAAGTGCAACGCAACAGAGTTGTGAAAACTGTGACCAAAGTACAGCAAAACGAAACATTGTGAAGTGCAAAGCAACTGAGTGACTGTTGAAAACTGTGACCAAAGTACAGCAAAAGGAAACACTGTGAAGTGCAAAGCAACTGAGTGACTGTTGAAAACTGTGACCAAAGTACAGCAAAACGAAACATTGTGAAGTGCAAAGCAACTGAGTGACTGTTGAAAACTGTGACCAAAGTACAGCAAAAGGAAACACTGTGAAGTGCAAAGCAACAGAGTGACTGTTGAAAACTGTGACCAAAGTACAGGAAAACGAAACATTGTGAAGTGCAAAGCAAATGAGTGACTGTTGAAAACTGTGACCAAAGTACACCAAACGAAACATTGTGAAGTGCAAAGCAACTGAGTTACTTCTGAAAATTGTGACCACAGTACAGCAAAACGAAACACTGTGAAGTGCAAAGCAACAGAGTGACTGTTGAAAACTGTGACCAAAGTACAGCAAAACGAAACATTGTGAAGTGCAAAGCAACAGATTGACTGTTGAAAACTGTGACCAAAGTACACCAAACGAAACATTGTGAAGTGCAACGCAACGGAGTTGTGAAAACTGTGACCAAAGTACAGCAAAACGAAACATTGTGAAGTGCAAAGCAAAGGAGTGACTGTTGAAAACTGACCAAAGTACAGCAAAACGAAACATTGTGAAGTACAAAGCAACTGAGTTACTTCTGAAAATTGTGACCACAGTACAGCAAAAGGAAACACTGTGAAGTGCAAAGCAACTGAGTGACTGTTGAAAACTGTGACCAAAGTACAGCAAAAGGAAACACTGTGAAGTGCAAAGCAACAGATTGACTGTTGAAAACTGTGACCAAAGTACAGCAAAACGAAACATTGTGAAGTGCAAAGCAACTGAGTGACTGTTGAAAACTGTGACCAAAGTACAGCAAAACGAAACATTGTGAAGTGCAAAGCAAATGAGTGACTGTTGAAAACTGTGACCAAAGTACACCAAACGAAACATTGTGAAGTGCAACGCAACAGAGTTGTGAAAACTGTGACCAAAGTACAGCAAAACGAAACATTGTGAAGTGCAACGCAAAGGAGTTGTGAAAACTGTGACCAAAGTACAGCAAAACGAAACATTGTGAAGTGCAAAGCAACTGAGTGACTGTTGAAAACTGACCAAAGTACAGCAAAACGAAACATTGTGAAGTGCAAAGCAACTGAGTGACTGTTGAAAACTGTGACCAAAGTACAGCAAAAAGAAACATTGTGAAGTACAACGCAACGGAGTTGTGAAAACTGTGACCAAAGTACAGCAAAACGAAACATTGTGAAGTGCAACGCAATGGAGTTGTGAAAACTGTGACCAAAGTACAGCAAAACGAAACATTGTGAAGTGCAAAGCAACTGAGTGACTGTTGAAAACTGACCAAAGTACAGCAAAACGAAACATTGTGAAGTGCAAAGCAACTGAGTGACTGTTGAAAACTGTGACCAAAGTACACCAAACGAAACATTGTGAAGTGCAAAGCAACTGAGTGACTGTTGAAAACTGTGACCAAAGTACAGCAAAAAGAAACATTGTGAAGTACAACGCAGAGGAGTTGTGAAAACTGTGACCAAAGTACAGCAAAACGAAACATTGTGAAGTGCAACGCAACGGAGTTGTGAAAACTGTGACCACAGTACAGCAAAACGTAACATTGTGAAGTGCAAAGCAACTGAGTGACTGTTGAAAACTGTGACCAAAGTACACCAAACGAAACATTGTGAAGTGCAAAGCAACAGAGTTGTGAAAACTGTGACCAAAGTACAGCAAAAGGAAACAACGTGAAGTGCAAAGCAACAGAGTGACTGTTGAAAACTGTGACCAAAGTACAGCAAAACGAAACATTGTGAAGTGCAAAGCAACTGAGTGACTGTTGAAAACTGTGACCAAAGTACAGCAAAAATAAATAAAATAAAACACAACTGACTGAAGAAAACTAGAAGACAACGAAAGGCCAAAGTAAAAATTAACAACATAACAGAATAAACCAGGATGAAAATAAACTAAGAACTCAAAGCTGGATAGAAAGACAACAGAAAGGGGGAAAAATGGGCTCAACAGCCAGAGCAGGCCAAAACCATGACACTTATCAATCATATTAGCAAGTTTTGTCCTGAATACGATTTCAAATCAACAAGAACTTCATTCAAGCTACACTTTGAACATACTTTGAGGGGATAACTTGCTGAAGCCACATCAGAAAACACAAGAAAACACACAGAAACTGTGCTTTAAAACCACATCTGGTGTTATATTGTTGGCAGACGACCGGACGTGAATGACCCCAACTCTGGCAGCCGAGTGGCTGAAATCTCGGGGTTGCAAACTCACAAACAGAACTCAATGGAACGAGACCTTGAGTTGGAGATCCAGTCTCTCTACTTCTATGGAGAACCTGAATTTAACAGAAGCCCAAATCAACAACAGATCACAGCCTCAGACTAAAGAAAACACTTTATATCTCACACACACACACCAGAAAAAAACTATCAGTGGAAATAATAATACCTAATAAATGAACAATAGCTTTAAAAACTGTTAGAAATTAAAATATAATAGTTTAAAGAAGCAATGAGTGTTCATAATATTTTCTTTTTAACAAGCGTTTTAGACGTCACATATTCCACGGTGCCCTATGGGGTGCTGCCGGTGCCCTGCGTGCTTCCCCTTGTGCATGGGGGGTATTTCCTGTGCCGTCGGGGGGGGGGGGGGGGGGGGGGTGCATCATAGAGTGCCTTGATTAGCGAAAGTGGTGTCAAACATTGAACACGGCGCCATTTTGGTTCCAACTGCGCTGAACTACTGAATGAACCTTTAATGTTTTCAACATTTTTTAAAAATCATTTAACGACAGAGTAACACATCCAGGTACAGGTGCTATCAGAATAAATATAAAAATAGCTATCAATTTTACAATTTATGATGATTTATGTAATTAATTTAAAGCCTGATTTATGCAGCTGCAGCTCTTTAACTCTTTAACGTGTGTGACAGTTTTAAAGTTCTCTGTCTCTGGATTATACTTTATTCTGGACTAATTTGACCCCCAACAAGCTTTTCTTTCTGCAATCATCACCTCCAAATCAAAGGGAAGTTGTACAATTTCCTCTTTTACCGACTTTGTAGTGTAAAGTTGCGGACTTTTCTGATCCATTTGTAGTCAGCGCAGGGGTGAAGCACCAAATTCTGGGCCCTAGGTATTAGCCATATTGAAGCCCCCCCCAGTTATGTTCTTTTTTATTAACGGAAACACCAAATTTCTAATGTGTAGTCAAACCAGGTCTAAATCATGTATACCTTACATCACACCTGGGAGTCAAAACCCTTTATAAAGTTGGGGGAGCAATATTGAGTTGGGGGTCTGGGGGACCAAATTGCACCATTTTCTAGAAAAATGGTGCAATTTGGTGTATTCCTGTGCATTTTAACATACACATACCCCAATGTTAACTTGACTACAAATTAGGGTTAGGGTTAGGGATATAAGATTGACATTTTACAGACTTTTTGATTCTCACAGAAATACGGGACAAACTGCATCCCGTTTCAGGTCAATACGGAACGCACACTTTTATTTCCAAATAAGGGACGATTCCGTTTTTCAAGGGACAGTTGGAAACCCTAGATAGGACGCTGCCTATTCGCTGGCAGTGAGGCCAGCGTGACGTCACTGGAGCCGCCATCTTGTGTGGCGATGAAGTTTGAAAACAATTGCACATGGCCTGCACTGCTGTCTTTCCCAGGCTCTAAAGTCACTAATTTTCAACCGATTTTCAAAATTTAAACTTCTATACAAAGGAAATGAAGAGTTCTTCCTAATGACAGAGCGACATTTAATGTAGGTCTAGTATTAGCGCCGTAGGCCGCACCGATACGGCTGTCAGTGTCGGTCTAATGTCAGTAATGATAGTGTCAACAGCAGCAAGATACTATTTTTAAGGGTGCTGCAATTTATGGGTCTTTTTGTACTGGTACAATTTTGCATCCTTTTATATATTTACTGTAATGAAAATTCTTATAATTTCATTCCTGCTGAACTGGTATCCTGAGCTAAGATTTAGAAAAGTAAAATCAACACTTGACTACTCAAGAACATAAACATGTTTATTTTTTCATAGGAATTTGCCGTATCATTAGAATACATATTTTGACAGAATTTGCTACTGTACAGGGTACACTAGCTTCTTTTGTATTTACAGCTCAAAGTTTATTACAATTATGCAAGGTTTGTAACTAACACTCATACACATGTTTACATACTTTTCAAAAGCTGATTGCCTAGGCCAAAAACCACCTAATGTGGGACAAAATGTAGGTATATACAAGTCTGAAGTTTGTAAGCTATAACTGCCTAAAAATTATACAATACAGAGTTCTCCACAATCACCATTTACCATACATACATGTACAATATAGTCTAGGCCTAAAAGCCACTTAATGTGGGGAAACAAGGATAGGTACCATCAGCTCAAAACTAAATTATGATCATCCAGTACTGACTTAGCTGACAACTACTGCCTTTTGAAAAGGACAAGTTTGTTATATTTTTACCGAATGCTTTTAGCCTGGAGCCATAGGTTCTGCAGGCGTGCCATGTGATGGAGACGGACGTTGTAATAGATGTGGACCAGTAGCCTGATGAGGTCGTAGTAGTGGTTGTCAAGACCTTCAGCTGTCGTTACTGCATGAGAACTCAAGTCAAACAGATCAGTGCCTACATCTTTTAACACGTGGGTTTGAAGACGTAGCTCTGATGCAGTTACTGTGACTTTCTTCGGATCATACAGCAGACGAAGATGTCTTTCAGCAGACAGCACCACTACGACAACATCTGAAATTAGTTTGTATGTGTTGATACAAATGAACTTTTACCTTTTTTGGTAAAATTACATACATTTATTAAATGTTAGGCCTAAAATATAAAAGGCTATAAATACAATTCAGAAGGAATATCTGACTGAAATTAATACAGCAATGTTTAAAATAACTTTACAGTATACGGTAGAACAAAATAACTATGCACCATCTGAGGGGATCTGCAGTCCTCCAAGGTTTTTAATACTGAGCAGCATGAAGGCCTGCTTGAAACGGACAGATGGAACTGTTGCCACAAGGCACTCGCGACAGGTGTCACAGACAAGGCGCTCCAAAGCCTTCCGTACAACCCAGCCTAAAAGGAAAAGGCATAACATTTTATGCAATGGCAAATGCCAGAGGTCAATATCAATATATAGAGATACTGCTTGATACTGCTTGCCCACTTGTAGTTGATGTCCTTTTCCGTGGACTCTTACGCTGCAATGATTCTAATAAGATCAGGTCTACGATTCAAATCAAATCAAAATCAAATCAATTTTATTTATATAGCGCCAAATCACAACAAACAGTTGCCCCAAGGCGCTTTATATTGTAAGGCCAAAGCCATACAATAATTACGGAAAAACCCCAACGGTCAAAACGACCCCCTGTGAGCAAGCACTTGGCGACAGTGGGAAGGAAAAACTCCCTTTTAACAGGAAGAAACCTCCAGCAGAACCAGGCTCAGGGAGGGGCAGTCTTCTGCTGGGACTGGTTGGGGCTGAGGGAGAGAACCAGGAAAAAGACATGCTGTGGAAGACAGCAGAGATCAATCACTAATGATTAAATGCAGAGTGGTGCATACAGAGCAAAAAGAGAAAGAATCACTCAGTGCATCATGGGAACCCCCCAGCAGTCTAAGTCTATAGCAGCATAACTAAGGGATGGTTCAGGGTCACCTGATCCAGCCCTAACTATAAGCTTTAGCAAAAAGGAAAGTTTTAAGCCTAATCTTAAAAGTAGAGAGGGTGTCTGTCTCCCTGATCTGAATTGGGAGCTGGTTCCACAGGAGAGGAGCCTGAAAGCTGAAGGCTCTGCCTCCCATTCTACTCTTACAAACCCTAGGAACTACAAGTAAGCCTGCAGTCTGAGAGCGAAGCGCTCTATTGGGGTGATATGGTACTATGAGGTCCCTAAGATAAGATGGGACCTGATTATTCAAAACCTTATAAGTAAGAAGAAGAATTTTAAATTCTATTCTAGAATTAACAGGAAGCCAATGAAGAGAGGCCAATATGGGTGAGATATGCTCTCTCCTTGTAGTCCCCGTTAGTACTCTAGCTGCAGCATTTTGAATTAACTGAAAGCATTTCAGGGAACTTTTAGGACAACCTGATAATAATGAATTACAATAGTCCAGCCTAGATGAAATAAATGCATGAATTAGTTTTTCAGCATCACTCTGAGACAAGACCTTTCTGATTTTAGAGATATTGCGTAAATACAAAAAAGCAGTCCTACATATTTGTTTAATATGCGCTTTGAATGACATATCCTGATCAAAAATGACTCCAAGATTTCTCACAGTATTACTAGAGGTCAGGGTAATGCCATCCAGAGTAAGGATCTGGTTAGACACCATGTCTAAGATTTGTGGGGCCAAGTACAATAACTTCAGTTTTATCTGAGTTTAAAAGCAGGAAATTAGAGGTCATCCATGTCTTTATGTCTGTAAGACAATCCTGCAGTTTAGCTAACTGGTGTGTGTCCTCTGGCTTCATGGATAGATAAAGCTGGGTATCATCTGCGTAACAATGAAAATTTAAGCAATGCCGTCTAATAATTCTGCCTAAGGGAAGCATGTATAAAGTGAATAAAATTGGTCCTAGCACAGAACCTTGTGGAACTCCATAATTAACCTTAGTCTGTGAAGAAGATTCCCCATTTACATGAACAAATTGTAATCTATTAGATAAATATGATTCAAACCACCGCAGCGCAGTGCCTTTAATACCTATGGCATGCTCTAATCTCTGTAATAAAATTTTATGGTCAACAGTATCAAAAGCAGCACTGAGGTCTTACAGAACAAGCACAGAGATGAGTCCACTGTCCGAGGCCATAAGAAGATCATTTGGAACCTTCACTAATGCTGTTTCTGTACTATGATGAATTCTAAAACCTGACTGAAACTCTTCAAATAGACCATTCCTCTGCAGATGATCAGTTAGCTGTTTTACAACTACCCTTTCAAGAATTTTTGAGAGAAAAGGAAGGTTGGAGATTGGCCTATAATTAGCTAAGATAGCTGGGTCAAGTGATGGCTTTTAAAGTAATGGTTTAATTACTGCCACCTTAAAAGCCTGTGGTACATAGCCAACTAATAAAGATAGATTGATCATATTTAAGATTGAAGCATTAAATAATGGTAGGGCTTCCTTGAGCAGCCTGGTAGGAATGGGGTCTAATAGACATGTTGATGGTTTGGATCAAGTAACCAATGAAAATAACTCAGACAGAACAATCTGAGAGAAAGAGTCTAACCAAATACTGGCATCCAACCTACGGGTTATCTGCTTTAAGCTGCGAGTTTGAGAGTTATACCACGGAGTTAGGCACTTCTGATTTAAAGCTCTCTTTTTCAGAGGAGCTACAGCATCCAAAGTTGTCTTCAATGAGGATGTAAAACTATTGACGAGATAATCTATCTCACTTACAGAGTTCAGGTAGCTACTCTGCACTGTGTTGGTATATGGCATTAGAGAACATAAAGAAGGAATCATATCCTTAAACCTAGTTACAGCGCTTTCTGAAAGACTTCTAGTGTAATGAAACTTATTCCCCACTGCTGGGTAGTCCATCAGAGTAAATGTAAATGTTATTAAGAAATGATCAGACAGAAGGGGGTTTTCAGGGAATACTGTTAAGTCTTTAATTTCCATACCATAAGTCAGAACAAGATCTAAGATATGATTAAAGTGGTGGGTGGACTCATTTACTTTTTGAGCAAAGCCAATAGAGTCTAATAATAGATTAAATGCAGTGTTGAGGCTGTCATTCTCAGCATCTGTGTGGATGTTAAAATCACCCACTATAATTATCTTATCTGAGCTAAGCACTAAGTCAGACAAAAGGTCTGAAAATTCACAGAGAAACTCACAGTAACGACCAGGAGGATAATAGATAATAACAAATAAAACTGTTTTTTGGGACTTCCAATTTGGATGGACAAGACTAAGAGTCAAGCTTTCAAATGAATTAAAGCTCTGTCTGGGTTTTTGATTAATTAATAAGCTGGAATGGAAGATTGCTGCTAATCCTCCCCCTCGGCCCGTGCTACGAGCATTCTGACAGTTAGTGTGACTCGGGGGTGTTGAGTCATTTAAACTAACATATTCATCCTGCTGTAACCAGGTTTCTGTAAGGCAGAATAGATCAATATGTTGATCAATTATTATATCATTTACTAACAGGGACTTAGAAGAGAGAGACCTAATGTTTAATAGACCACATTTAACTGTTTTAGTCTGTGGTGCAGTTGAAGGTGCTATAATATTTTTTCTTTTTGAATTTTTATGCTTAAATAGATTTTTGCTGGTTATTGGTGGTCTGGGAGCAGGCACCGTCTCTACGGGGATGGCAGGGGGAGAGAAGCTGCAGAGAGGTGTGTAAGACTACAACTACAAATCAGAAACGCTTTAATATGGCCACAGAATACATGGAACCTGACGTGGGTTTGAGCTGCACTCTCTCTGCACGGCACGTGCAAATATACACTAAACACGGAATCATTCACAGTAAAAATGTGAAAATAAAATGTGCAATAAGAGAAAAGAGAAAAAGAAAAGTGTGAGGACACGACAGACATTCCGCTTCAATTGAAGTCTTTAATACCGTGGGAGCAGACATAGACGACCCTTCTTCCTTCTGCTGAAGGCCGTTACAAACTTTAAGCTTTCATACAGTTACAAAGAACATGAAAGTAGTGGTTACCTAGCAACAGCTTTCAGCCAATCTTGTAAGAACGTCAGTTATCTGTCCAAAACTAAAACCTTGAGCAGAGACATCTGGGCCCGGTTTCGTGAAGCAGTCTAACCTTTTTTAGTCAAATAAAGTCTGTTAGTTGACTAATTTTTGACATTAGTCATTGTACAAAGCACACGTTACCCAACTAAAGCTTTAAGCCTGGTATAGAGGAGGCTAATCTTATTTTAGTCGACAAAACATCAGTGTCTTACCTCAAAACATGGCAGCTACCATGTACCACCACTTGATGGAACACACACTAAACAGCAGCCCTACATCACTCGTATTCCTTCAAAAGGAGACCTTCTTCTGATTTTGGCCGCGGTTGCAGCAGACACATTCATGTTTCTAACAGTTCTCACGTGAGCCACCGGGTGTCACTGTTACGCTGAGCAGCTTTGTGCGCACAAAAAGGTTGCTGAAAGTGTAGAAGAAGAAACTGAAGCGTGAAACCGCTAGGCTAAGAGCTAAGCATGTCTTTCTGCAGTTCGTATGGGCCTGGAAATGTTAATAAAGCCAGTTAATGAAACAAAGGCTGGATAGTTCATGACCATAGACGCCTCATGGACTGCCGCTGCCTATTGGAGCTGACGTATCACCAAGCCGCCATCTTGGATGGGTCACTGTTGTGCCTCCAGTGCATTTATTTGTACTGCGGAAGATGAATCTCCAACTATAATAATCCGTAACTCCCCAAATTTTTACCCGATTTTCCCACAGTTTGGTTTCTTAGAAACAGCAGAGATTGAGTTTCAAAACAGGATGCTGTCACACATTAAAAATACGTACTTTCATGCTGAAAGACTTTGTCTTGTCCTCTTTAACAGACATGGTATGACATATAGATTGTTTCAGCTTGTTCTATCTCATGACTCTACAAACTGGACGGTTGAGCATTTCCCCCGCTCACAGGGAACATTTATTGAACAGGTATATAAGTCATAACCACTGACCTTTATTACTGGATAGGACTAGGGTTGCCAACTCTCTGAAAAATAAGAGACACCTCACCGCCAGGGCCGACCGGCCGACTGACCATTGCCTTCACCCTTCCCAGCGTCTGTGTGAAACGATTTTTAACCATTTGACTGACTTGACAAGCAGAGGTGGTGGACAAGTGGTTAATGCACTTGGTTTCAGTTCAGAAGGTTCCGGGTTCAAATCCCACCCCTGCCACATTTCTCCATGTAATGTGGAGTTGCGTCAGGAAGGGCATCCGGCGTAAAACTTGTGTAAACCTTGTGCCAATTCAACATGCAGAGCCACCTTGGGTTTGCTGTGGCGACCCCAAGTGCAAACAAGGGAGCAGCTGAAGGGACTTACTTACTGTTGACTTGACCCTGAATTTAGGTAGATGCATACATGCATTTGTTCTGATATGAACACGTGGAAAACAAATTATTATTTAGCAATTTATTTTTAGTGCAAAATAAATTTTCAATCACAATTTCAATATGAGCATTCTGTCTTCTTTAAAAATAAATCTCTGTAGTGTTATTGCTTAACTTAAATTGTATAAGTAAGTCCCTTCGGCTGCTCCCTTGTTTGCACTCGGGGTTGCCACAGCAAATCCAAGGTGGATCTGCATGTTGATTTGGCACAGGTTTTACGCCAGATGCCCTTCCTGACGCAACTCCACATTACATGGAGAAATGTGGCAGGGGTGGGATTTGAACCCAGAACCTTCCGAACTAAAACCAAGCGCATTAACCACTTGGCCACCACCCCTGTTCTTAACTTAAATTGTATAAATTAAAAAAAAAAAAAATTAACAAAAACAAAAAGACAATAGAAAATTTGCATCATCCAAAACAATGTAACAGTGCATATTTACACATTTAGTGTAATAAAAAGTGCAAAAAAAAAAAGTCTGAAAAGTAAACAATACTGTTGTCGCGCACCTTTTCCACCCAGCCATTTTCCTTTTCTCATTCTCCCCTGTATTTTTGCATTCTTTTTTTTTTTTTAGGAGGAGGAGTAGTAACGACGTTACAGACATTGCTGTCTGTAGGCATATCTGCAGTGCCAGTGTTGGTGTCTGTATCGATATCAGCCATGCTGCTTTGTTATTGTCGTCCAGCGACCGTCGTCGGCTCATGACGTCGGTATCTTCTTGCGAGCAGATGTCCCTCGACCAATGAGATAAGAGTGATTCTGTATTGTCAACTCGTGTCAGCTCATTGGTGAAAAGCAGGAGAGAGGCTGGGATCAAATTTACCGTAAGTTTCCATATAAAGCGCCAGTCAATTCCATTGACATTTTACAGACTTTTTGATTCTCACAGAAATACGGGACAAACTGCATCCCGTTTCAGGTCAATACGGAACGCACACTTTTATTTCCAAATAAGGGACGATTCCGTTTTTCAAGGGACAGTTGGAAACCCTAGATAGGACGCTGCCTATTCGCTGGCAGTGAGGCCAGCGTGACGTCACTGGAGCCGCCATCTTGTGTGGCGATGAAGTTTGAAAACAATTGCACATGGCCTGCACTGCTGTCTTTCCCAGGCTCTAAAGTCACTAATTTTCAACCGATTTTCAAAATTTAAACTTCTATACAAAGGAAATGAAGAGTTCTTCCTAATGACAGAGCGACATTTAATGTAGGTCTAGTATTAGCGCCGTAGGCCGCACCGATACGGCTGTCAGTGTCGGTCTAATGTCAGTAATGATAGTGTCAACAGCAGCAAGATACTATTTTTAAGGGTGCTGCAATTTATGGGTCTTTTTGTACTGGTACAATTTTGCATCCTTTTATATATTTACTGTAATGAAAATTCTTATAATTTCATTCCTGCTGAACTGGTATCCTGAGCTAAGATTTAGAAAAGTAAAATCAACACTTGACTACTCAAGAACATAAACATGTTTATTTTTTCATAGGAATTTGCCGTATCATTAGAATACATATTTTGACAGAATTTGCTACTGTACAGGGTACACTAGCTTCTTTTGTATTTACAGCTCAAAGTTTATTACAATTATGCAAGGTTTGTAACTAACACTCATACACGTTTACATACTTTTCAAAAGCTGATTGCCTAGGCCAAAAACCACCTAATGTGGGACAAAATGTAGGTATATACAAGTCTGAAGTTTGTAAGCTATAACTGCCTAAAAATTATACAATACAGAGTTCTCCACAATCACCATTTACCATACATACATGTACAATATAGTCTAGGCCTAAAAGCCACTTAATGTGGGGAAACAAGGATAGGTACCATCAGCTCAAAACTAAATTATGATCATCCAGTACTGACTTAGCTGACAACTACTGCCTTTTGAAAAGGACAAGTTTGTTATATTTTTACCGAATGCTTTTAGCCTGGAGCCATAGGTTCTGCAGGCGTGCCATGTGATGGAGACGGACGTTGTAATAGATGTGGACCAGTAGCCTGATGAGGTCGTAGTAGTGGTTGTCAAGACCTTCAGCTGTCGTTACTGCATGAGAACTCAAGTCAAACAGATCAGTGCCTACATCTTTTAACACGTGGGTTTGAAGACGTAGCTCTGATGCAGTTACTGTGACTTTCTTCGGATCATACAGCAGACGAAGATGTCTTTCAGCAGACAGCACCACTACGACAACATCTGAAATTAGTTTGTATGTGTTGATACAAATGAACTTTTACCTTTTTTGGTAAAATTACATAAATTTATTAAATGTTAGGCCTAAAATATAAAAGGCTATAAATACAATTCAGAAGGAATATCTGACTGAAATTAATACAGCAATGTTTAAAATAACTTTACAGTATACGGTAGAACAAAATAACTATGCACCATCTGAGGGGATCTGCAGTCCTCCAAGGTTTTTAATACTGAGCAGCATGAAGGCCTGCTTGAAACGGACAGATGGAACTGTTGCCACAAGGCACTCACGACAGGTGTCACAGACAAGGCGCTCCAAAGCCTTCTGTACAACCCAGCCTAAAAGGAAAAGGCATAACATTTTATGCAATGGCAAATGCCAGAGGTCAATATCAATATATAGAGATACTGCTTGATACTGCTTGCCCACTTGTAGTTGATGTCCTTTTCCGTGGACTCTTACGCTGCAATGATTCTAATAAGATCAGGTCTACGATTCAAATCAAATCAAAATCAAATCAATTTTATTTATATAGCGCCAAATCACAACAAACAGTTGCCCCAAGGCGCTTTATATTGTAAGGCCAAAGCCATACAATAATTACGGAAAAACCCCAACGGTCAAAACGACCCCCTGTGAGCAAGCACTTGGCGACAGTGGGAAGGAAAAACTCCCTTTTAACAGGAAGAAACCTCCAGCAGAACCAGGCTCAGGGAGGGGCAGTCTTCTGCTGGGACTGGTTGGGGCTGAGGGAGAGAACCAGGAAAAAGACATGCTGTGGAAGACAGCAGAGATCAATCACTAATGATTAAATGCAGAGTGGTGCATACAGAGCAAAAAGAGAAAGAATCACTCAGTGCATCATGGGAACCCCCCAGCAGTCTAAGTCTATAGCAGCATAACTAAGGGATGGTTCAGGGTCACCTGATCCAGCCCTAACTATAAGCTTTAGCAAAAAGGAAAGTTTTAAGCCTAATCTTAAAAGTAGAGAGGGTGTCTGTCTCCCTGATCTGAATTGGGAGCTGGTTCCACAGGAGAGGAGCCTGAAAGGTGAAGGCTCTGCCTCCCATTCTACTCTTACAAACCCTAGGAACTACAAGTAAGCCTGCAGTCTGAGAGCGAAGCGCTCTATTGGGGTGATATGGTACTATGAGGTCCCTAAGATAAGATGGGACCTGATTATTCAAAACCTTATAAGTAAGAAGAAGAATTTTAAATAGCTCAATTTCAAATAGCTCTAGTGCATTCTAGTACCTGATTACAGTACACATAAGTAATTGATGATGTGATCCAAAGATTACCTTGAGATCTTCTGGCAGCTCAAAGACATCAGGAACAGCATCTTCTGCTAGATAGGTTCTTTCCAGGGTTTTACTGATGTACTTTGCCTGGAAATGTTTACTGCATATACGAGCATGCGGTGATGGCTCTGTATCTCTCCTGCAATTTCTAACCCATGCCTGGTACAGCCATGGCTTCTTATCTATCTTTGGAAACCTGAATGATTAAATCAAATATTATTGAATACATTCAGTCTGTCTGTGCTAGGGTTTGTGGCTTTTACTACTTTTAGGTCTTAGATCTACATGACATGCATTGGTATGATGTGTCGTCATGTCTGTGCTTATCTTGCAATTTGCAATCACATATGCACTGTGTCACTACATGACATGGTTTAAGATTACAATTATATATACACTCAAAGTAGGCCTACTGAAGTTTCACATTCTTTCATTACAGTTTTCCCTTCTACAAAACATGATGAGAAAAAGGTAGGCCTATAGCTATTCATTATGTGTTAGGAGCTAATGTTTTGTTTACAACTGACACAAACGTGATTAAAAAAACACCATAGTTAACACATTTTACTTACTTGTGGAATGTGATTCCCTTTGCCTTGCTGTCCTGGTTACGATAGGAAAGACAGTTAATAGCAAATCACTGAGCTCCTTTAATAGCCAGTTTTCTCTTTGCTGTTGACATCTTTCATGCTAGCTGCCACACAACATGGCGGCCCTGCGCTGGCTCGCCCAGCCAATGGGCAGTGTCCTCTACAGTAATACAGGTCAGTGGTCATAACTGAAGTCGCGTTTTTCTCAGTGTGCATCACTCATCAAAGTCCGGGTAGGAACCTATGTTTCTCTCTCTCTCTCTCTCTCTCTCTCTCTGCTCGCCTGCTTTTGTTACAAAGATGAATCAAAAAGACACGCACATCCAAGATGTGTAAAACGGGGTGCTGCATCAAAGTGAGACAAATATTAAAGCAAAACTCCACACAGCCTAAGCACTCCCATGCAAAAAAAAAAGTTTTTATTAGACACCCCTAATCATTTTTAATATAAATAGAATTTAATATATATATTTTTTTTGTATGGGAGCACTTAGGCTGTGCGGATTTTTGCTTTAATATGTTAGAAAGATGACCATTTTTTTCAAGGCCAGGAAAAGAAAGTTCCAGGTGATTCCAGGGTCTTAAAGTACCTTGTTAGTCTTTTGACTGGGGCTGGAGAGCTAAAAGTCTTGAGACAGAACTGTGTTTTTCCACAGCTTCTGTTGTGTGGGCCGCTGAAGAGGAGGTACTGCTGGCTCACCACCACCGGATGGCGCCCTGCTTGGAGTGCGGGCTTCAAGCACAAGAGGGCGCCAGAACCACTGGGAGTGACAACCGTCAATCATCCTCAACACCAGCTGTCACTCATTCATCTCATCATCATCATCACCATAAAGGCCGGGCGGCGACTCCACCTCCTCGCCGAGAAATCTCCTACGATTCAAGGTAAACCTCTTGCTGTAATTATTGCGAATAATAATCTGATCTGTTTTGCAGCTGTTTTTCCTGGTGATATTCCTTATCTGGAATTTTTGGTGTTTTGCTGTGACTGCGACGACTTCGCCTCACATCCCAAAACCAATAAGTGGTAAACCGGAGCTGCACGTGTGTATGATTGGAGGTGGAGGTTCTCCCTCCAAGAAGAATCATTAATCAAGGTTGCTGGGTGTGAGGATTCACACTCACCACCTTCTGTTTCTGTCTGCCAGCAGTACCAGGGCCGACAACGGAGGACAGAGACCACCTGGGGACTCAGGGCTTGGCGGCTTCGGTGTTCTTCAGGCCGTTGGTGGTAGAAGCGGTGTGGGTCCCGGCTCTTCGTTCATCCGAGGTCTCCTATCTTCGAGCCTGCCCGCAGTCCTCTTGTGTATGATTGGCAGTACCCTTGTTTATATTACGTTGTGTTCTTGTGCAACATTAAATTGTTACTCCTTCCCTTATCCATTGTCCGTTCATTAGCGCCCCCTGTTGTGGGTCCGTGTTACGACACCTTCCCAACAGCTTCCGTTCCATGTGCTGACACTCTGAAACTCCAATGGAGTTAATTTTAGGATGTGGTGCAGCTTTACTTTGTCAAATACACACACCACTCAATTCCAAAGAATTGTGAAACAAAAGCGCATAACAAGTGGATGGAAATGTGAACAAATGCACTTTTTCTTTTATCGCATTAACAAAAATTCGCTTGAGTTGCGATACTAGTTGAATGGAAACAGTTAATGAGAGAGAGGACCAGTTCCTGCTGGAATAACGTTACAAGTACCGTTTGTTACCATGACGTAATATTACAAATGGTACAATAACCAAAATTATTGTTCAAACATATTTATGAAAGGTAATCCCACGCGATCTGGTTTCTATACTGCGCTGGTTATTGCAACTGGAAGCAGCACAAAATACCAACAAATTTGCTCACTCTCCATTGACTCCGGTTGACTCTGGTGCTATTGTGAAGAGACCCATTCAATATGGCGGCGACGCTGGATTATGATGCAGCAAGTTATGAGGCGTCTATGTATATGTTTATAGTTCATGACAACGACCAACCTGGAAGTAAACAAAACACACATCGGAGCCGTCTCTTGGCAACAGGACATGTGAGACCGTGATGTCCATGAAAACCGTCGACTAATGTAAGATGGCCAATCTACAAGTGGAGCCATGGATGTGAAACGGTGATTAGACAAATAATGTTGGATGACTAATTGTAGTCTAAGTTTAGTAGACTAGATTTGCATTATGAAACCGGGCCTTGGCCTTATCTTATTCTCTGAGGAGAGCCGTCTTTTGTCTTTTCACATGAAAAACCCTCAGCATTAAGTGGCCACACTTAAATGTAAAATTAGCACAATATATATTCAGCATATATATCAATTAAAAAAAACCTCCACATTCTCCCATCATGATAAAAATAAAACATCAAAACTTTTCCAACATGTGTGAAACAGACAACAGACTGAATTTAAGTTGTACATGAGGTGTGTGAATTAGTGAGTTTTGTGTCAGGTTACGTTGTTCATCAGTGTGGCAGCCTGTGGACAGAAACTGTTCCTGTGTCTGGTTGTTCTGATGTACAGAGCTCTGTAGCGTCGACCAGAGGGGAGGAGATTAAACAGTGAGTGTCCAGGGTGGGAGGGGTCTGCAGAGATGTTACCAGCTGGCTTCCTGGTCCTGGACCGGTATAAGTCCTGGATGGAAGGCAGGCTGGCTCAAATGATTTTTTCTACAGACCTCACAGTTGGTCTAAGTCTGTGCCTGTCATGTTTGGAGGCAGAGGTAAACCAAAGAGATGGAGAAGCTCAGGACAGCCTGGATGATGGATGTGTAGAAGATGATGAGTAGCTCCTGGGGCAGGTTGAACTTCCTGAGCTGTCTGAGGAAGTACATCTGCCTTTTTCCTGATGGACTCTATGTGCGAGGTCCACTTCAGATCATGAGAGATGGTGGATCCCAGGAACCGGAAAGTGTCCACAGTTGGCACAGTGTTGTTGAGGATGGAGTGGTAGGGGGGTGATGGTGGATTCCTCCTGAAGCCTACTATCACCTCCACAGTCTTCAGCGGGTTCAGATCCAGGTTGTTCTGACCACATGTATAATAAATGTTATTGTGCTGTTTTGCACCTGTCTTAACGTAACCCTGAGAATTTAATTTTGTTTTAGCACTCTGGGGTCAGTCTGAACTGGGAGCGAAGAGCTGGATGTACTTGTAATTATTACACTGATAGCACGACTTTGTTTTTGTAGCCACTAACGACTGGGAGTGAAGCATGCTGGGATCATTCTGAACTGGGAGTGAAGAACTGCTTTTATTATGTCTTTGTAATAGAGAAAATAACTTTCAGATGCCTGTTGATTAAAGAAATTATGTGCGCCAGGGAGGGTGAGTTGGCCACTCACCCTCCCTTCGCGGACACACTAGAAAAGAGGGAGTAGAACCATGCTTCAACAGAGTCTGCTGTGGGTTAACGTACGAACGCCCAGCCGGTTGACAGGCGCACTCTGCTGAAGGTGTTGGCTCTCCACCTTAAAGGCGTCACGGTAAGAGAGAAAAATGCGCTGCAACCACGTGTGTTTGATGTAACTGCTTTTGTGGGGAATAAATATACGCCTTTTTATTCTAGCAAAATGCAGTCTGTGTGATCATTTCTGTGTGCCGATCTGACCGAACCTTGTGTTTCAAAACATTTTTGGCGTTGTCGGCAGGATACGGTTACGCTCAGACTACACACAGAAATGTCTTGCTTTAGATTGGGAAAGAGAGATGCGGAGGTGGCATCTCAGCAGGAGTCTTGCTTTAGATTGGGAAAGAGAGATGCGGAGGTGGCATCTCAGCAGGAAGAAGTGGTCCCGGGGTGGGATGGGATCACTTTTAAGGAAATAGGCCAGCTTCTACGGCGACGTGGGGGACGCCCTGGGCCGTGGACTGGAGCGATTCCCACCGCGACTCCGCCAGTTTTATGTGAAATGTTAAAACGGGTGGAGGTTAAAGAGAAAGCTCCGTTGGGAGGTATTCATGAAATGATGTGGATTTGTGCAGAAGCCTGGAAAGAGCGGGTTTTAACTTTAGATACAGTCCGCTCATCAGAATGTGCTAAATCACAAAAGGTGACAAGATTAGAACAACAAGTGAAGCAATTGGAAATTCAAGCCGAAGAAATAGACGGTGTACCAACTTCCTTCTTGGCTGAAAAATGTAAACAAAAAGGATTGAAAGTGACTTGTGTGTCAGGGATGCACCCTGATATGTTTGAATTGGCCTCATTGCTGAAAGAAATTGTGCAGGGAGAAAAGAAAGGAGTGAAACCTAGTGCCCCTCCCCTACAGGAGGAGGAGGAGGAGGACTCTGATGATGATCAGCTGCAAATAGCTGCAGTCCGGAAAGGAAAGAAAGACAAAAAGAAGGGGAAAAATAAAGAAAGGCGTTCTTGGAGCTTTGACCCTTGCGAGGAAGATTAGGATGATGGTCAAACTCTTGTGGCCTGCCGAGAATTAAAACAATGGTTCACAAGTGATATTAGACCCCATGTGTGATTGGAAATATTTAGGAAAAAATCAGTTCAAGTCACCTCGGCTTTAGTGGACACAGGAGCGGAGGCCTCATTGATTCATGGAAATCCAGAGAAAATGAAGGGACCTATAGTTCCCTTAACTGGATTAGGCGGACAATTGGTGTATGGAAAAAATGTATCGATACCGCTTAAAATTGGAAATATGCCAATTAAAGTGTACACTGTAATAGTGACTCCAATTAATGAATGGATAATTGGCATGGATATTTTAGCTGGAATGACTTTGCATTTAGAACAGGTTAAATTTCAATTTGGGATAGCAAACATAAGAATGATTCTGGTGGGAAAAGTAAAAATGAAACCTTTTCCCATTCCAGAGGCTACATGTGTGATTAATCAGAAACAATATCGTATTCCTGGAGGACAAGCAGAAATTACTGCAACCATAAAAGACTACTTGGAGGCAGGAGTTTTGAAACCAGTGACAACAAAATGGAATAATCCATTGTGGCCAGTCCGTAAATCGGATGGTACATGGAGAATGACTGTAGACTTTAGAGGTCTAAATAAACATACACCGGCTTTGACTTCAGCTGTACCTGATGCTGTGAGTATAACTGAACGAGTGCAACATCATAGTGGTACGTGGTATGCTGTTATAGATTTGGCTAATGCATTCTTTACCATACCAATCCCAGAGGATAGGATGGAACAGTTTGCATTTACGTGGGAAGGACGGCAATATACATTCACAAGATTGCCACAAGGATATTTACACAGTCCCACTATTTGTCATAGAGTGGTGGCGGAGCATTTGGAACAGTTCCAGGTTCCAATGAGAATGATGATCTCACATTACATTGATGACATTATGCTTCAAGAAGATACAGAAGCAGAAGTAGTGGAATATCTACCGAAATTAGTGACTCATATGAAATCATTTGGCTGGGAAATTAATCCAGCAAAGATTCAGGGACCAGCTCAAACAGTGAAATTCTTAGGAATAGTTTGGAATAAAGGAGAGAGGGAAATCACACAAAAAGCTAAAGAGAAAATAGCTAACTTTCCAGTACCTCACAGTAAGACAGATGCACAACGATATATTGGTTTATTTGGATTTTGGAGACATCATATTCCACATTTAGGACAGATTTTGCAGCCTTTATATCGATGCACTAGAAAGAAAGAAGAGTTTGTATGGGGAGAGGAACAACAATGCTCATTTGATATGGCAAAGGAAGCCATACAGCAGGCTGTGTCCTTAGGAAAAATGCAATCAGGACCAGTAGAACTTCAAGTGTCTGCTCTAAATGATTATACTAATTGGAGCTTATGGCAAAAACAAAACAGGATACGAAAACCTTTAGGATTCTGGTCGAGAAAACTCCCGGACGCAGGTATGCGTTATACACCTTTTGAAAAACAGCTTTTAGCATGCTATTGGGCGTTGATTGAAACTGAATCACAAACGGTGGGACATGAAGTAATGATGAGGACACAGATACCTATTCTCTCATGGGTGATGAGTAATCCCACCACTCACCGAATAGGGACAGCTCAGGAGGCTAGTGTGATAAAATGGAAATGGTATGTGTCAGAGCGTGTAAAACCAGGTGAAAAAGGGGTGTCATTGCTGCATGAACAAGTAGCTGATGCTCCTGAGGAAGATGAGGAACCTTTTGAAGTTCAACCATTGGAGGAATCTCCTGTTAAAGCAGGAAAAAGGTGGGATGATTTGTCAGATGATGAGAAAAGTCGAGCATGGTTTACTGATGGTTCCTGTCAATATCAAGCAGGAAAAAGGCGATGGAAAGCAGGAGCTTTTAACCCACAATTAGGTCAGTCTCTGGAAGAATTAGGAGAAGGAAAAAGCAGTCAGTGGGCGGAGTTGAAGGCCGTGCATATGGTGGTCATGCAGGGAGGACCACAGGGCCTCCATATTTATACAGATTCATGGTCAGTGACCCAAGGACTACTTACCTGGATGCCTACATGGCATGCCACTAATTGGAAAATACATTCTAAAGAAGTTTGGGGAAGAGAATTGTGGGAAGACATTTGGGAAAAGGCTAAAACAATTCCTATTACTGTGATGCATGTAGATGCACACACTAATGGACAAGACTCAGAAGCTTTATATAATAAAGCTGCAGATCAATTAGTAAAAGTAATGATTGAATTAAGACAATCCAGCCCAGGATTGGCTAGATGGGCTCATGTCAAAGCAGGACATTGGGGGGTTCAAGGTACCCTAAAATGGGCCAGAGATCGAGGTATTGATCTAAAATTGGATGATGTGAAAACAGCAATCACTGAGTGTGAACAATGTCAACACCACCGGAAGGGTGTTCCTCAACATTTGCATGGGCAGTTAAATCGTGGAAAAAGTCCTGGTCAAATTTGGCAGTTAGATTTTATTGGACCACTGCCCCATGTCTAAGGAATGTAGACATGCATGCACTGCTGTAGATACATTTTCTGGGGTCTTGGTAGTGCATCCATGTAAATTTGCAAATCAAATGGCCACACTTAAGTGTTTAAAAATAATACAGCAGTATTATGGTTTGCCAGTACTCATTTTACAGGAAATAAAGTGAAAGAGTGGGCCCAAGAACATCATGTTGAATGGATTTATCATATTCCCTATTACCCGCAAGCGGCGGGGTTAATAGAGCGAATGAACGGGCTTCTTAAAGAGACCCTACGGAAGCTGTCAAAAGATCGCACTATGCGACATTGGAAACAGGACTTGACTACTGCTGTGGATCAGCTGAACAATCGACCTTTAGGGTCGGGATCCACACCCTTGATAAGAATGATTTCAGGAGAAATGATAGAGCATACTACAGAAAGCATCAAAATGTGGAAAATTGATCCACAAGCGGAACTACCTGTCAGAGCAACTCCAGGCTCAGCAGGACTAGACTTAAGAACA
>NC_047109.1:5002689-5083123 GCF_902500255.1 Thalassophryne amazonica | reverse complement strand
TTTAACTGCTTTGCATTAACAGACGATTCTGTATCATCGCTTACGGAGTTTAACTGTTTAATGTGATCACTTTTATCCCCTACCGGTACGCGTATATAAACAGAGGAGTCCGCACCCTCCTTACAGAGTTTAACTGCTTTGCATTAACAGACGATTCTGTATCATCGCTTGCGGAATTTAACTGTTTATGTGATCTGATCACCACTCACTCGGTACTATTTACAAAGAAATTCTACTCACTGACTCGACTTCCTGTCTGTCTTCTTCGGGAAAATCTCGTCAACCAGACGATGCCAACGGTGGTCGACAATTGCAGACACGATCAATCGATCGGACCTTGGCCAAGGATTTACGTCTGGACTTGACGACCTCCGCTGGACACCTCCGGTGTTGTTGAGATCCCGGACGTAGCCCCCAGTCAATGTTGGGTATTTTCTCCTCCAAACATTTTTAAAACCTTTAACAAGACAAACAGAGTCAAGAAACACCAGTGAGACAGAAAGTCAAATTTTACGCGCGGAGTGCGGCCAGGCTGTACACCAAAGCTACACTAAAGTCTGGCCTGCGCTTCGCTCTTTTTATTAGTGAATCCCTCATCACATAAACAAAAACTTGTCCTAAGGGTGGGGGGAATGACGCAAGACAAGTTTCTTCCCGTAACATAAACACACACGTCAATAAGTGCAGCTGTAAGCAAAAACAGTTTCTTTTCTTTTACTCTTATCGTCGAAGGTCAGCACATCTTGTTCGCAGTTATCAGCTGTTCTGCATCTGCCTGGAACACTAAGCATCACATCACAATCAGAATAATAATAAGTACATCCAGCTTCTCATTCCCAGTTCAGATTGACCCCAGCATGCTAAAACAAGGTTGAATAACACATACATTCTCGGGTTTAAGTGCAAACAGCACAACACTGTTCTCATCAGAAAGAAGACAAAAGGTACAAATGTTTAACAGTGATAACATATATATATATATATATAAAATCCTTAACACAAAGAAAGTCATGAAGTCATTACTAGTTAAAGGAATACTCGGCTCAATAGAGCTCTGACTCTTTGTCAGCCTGGCTACAGTGCTGAAAAGAAACCTGGGTTTGTTCTTATTTTCTTCAATAAGTGATGAGTAGTAAGATGTCCTAGCTTTATGGAGGGCTTTTTTATAGAGCAACAGACTCTTTTTCCAGGCTAAATGAAGATCTTCTAAATTAATGAGACGCCATTTCCTCTCCAACGTATGGGTTATCTGCTTTAAGCTGTGAGTTTGTGAGTTATACCACAGAGTCAGGCATTTCTGATTTAAGGCTCTCTTTTTCAGAGGATCTACAGCATCCAAAGTTGTCCTCAATGAGGATGTAAAACTATTGACGAGATAATCTATCTCACTCACAGAGTTTAGGTAGCTACTCTGCCCTGTGTTGGTATATGGCATTGGAGAACATAAAGAAGGAATCATCCTTAAACCTACTTACAGCGCTTTCAGAAAGACTTCTACTGTAATGAAACTTATTCCCCACTGCTGGGTAGTCCATCAGAGTAAATGTAAATGTTATTAAGAAATAATCAGACAGAAGGGGGTTTTCAGGGAATACTGTTAAGTCTTCAATTTCCATACCATAAGTCAGAACAAGATCTAAGGTATGATTAAAGTGGTGGGTGGACTCATTTACATTTTGAGCAAAGCCAATCGAGTCTAACAATAGATTAAATGCAGTGTTGAGGCTGTCATTCTCAGCATCTATGTGGATGTTAAAATCGACCACTGTAATTATCTTATCTAAGCACTAAGTCAGACAAAAGGTCTGAAAATTCACAGAGAAACTCACAGTAACGACCAGGTGGACGATAGACTTACTTCAATCTGTGAAGTAAAAACACAGTATTGATTATGGGGGTCTGGGGGATCTCCTCCAGAAATCTTTTAAAAGAGCAAGTCAAATTTTCTATATTCTGGTGAATTTTAATGGGTATGAAGCCCTCTGAAACAAAGAAAAGTCACTTCAAACTATGGGGGTCTGGGGGATCTCCCACAGAAATTTTTTAAAAGAGCTTTTTTGCCCCTTTCTTTGTGGCAGCTTCTTTTCCCACTTTGATTTATTTGTGGTTTATTTTCATCATGTGTTCTATTTTTGCTTGTTACTTTCTTTCTTTGTTACTTTTATACTCCAGTCATGTTTCAGTTCCGTTCTGGTTTTGTTCTATCAGTTTGTGTTTTTATGGGTCTTCATTTAGTTATCATCTGCCTATTTTTGCTGTTCTGTTATAAGTGGTTCTCTAGTGTCAGGTTTTGTTTTCACAGTCTCTGTTCAATTTGTAAATTTGTTTAGCCACCTTGGTTTCTTAGTCTGTTCCAGTTTAGTTTTGTCTTGGTGATGTTTTATTTCAGTTCTCATGTTCATGCCTGGTTTGTCATTGTATTATATTCTGCCCCTGATTCCTATTGTAGCTCTGTTCTGCTTTTGCCATTTGTTTCCACTCCGCACCTCCCATCAAGTCTTCTCGTCTCATGCCCAGTTATTTATGTTACTTCACTTCACTACACCTGCCCCATGTCTTTGTCTTCCATCTTGTTTATGTCTGCTTTGTCTTTCCATTCACTCACACTCTTGCCGCCAGCTCATGTGTCATTGTCTATTACATCACTCCACTCTGTGTTCCCCTTCCTTCACTATCTTGCACAGTGCTTACTTTGTCCACTAGCCACACCCCCTTCTAGAATCTTCCCTCCACACATGCACCTTGTTACCTAATCAGTCTATACATGCACTTCGTTTACTCCACCTGTTATTTAAGCCTCCACAAACTCACAGCTCACTGCCAGATTGTTGTCTAATACACTTTCCAGCGCCCTTCATTGTCCTGATTTTGTCTTGCCGTGTTATGAACCCTGCTCTGTTGTCTTCGACCATGTCTCTTGCCTCATCCCGCTTGTCGGTGTTTGCTCATGCCTCTGAATCCTGCTCGTTTATGACTGCGTCTCAGCCTGACCCTTCTTGTACCTCTGCCTCGCTGACTGATTACATGCGTACCGAACCTGACGCTGAAATAAAGACCACGTTTTCTCTTACATCCAAGTCAAGTCTGGGAGTCTGTATTGTGGGTCCAACCGCTCCTGGTGCCAGGCTGCCGCCCATCTTGACAGTGCAATCTGGCCAGATTATGGACTCCGCAGACTCCATTCCTGCCATGGACACTGCTGCTGAATTCCCTGAAATTGAGGTGATAAAGAGGATTTTTTCAGACCTCTCATTTTCTTCGTCTGTTTTCGTGACTGTTCCACTCCAGGTGAGAAATTTGATTACCTTGACCAGGCCTGGGATCTTGTGAATTCAAATCCCTGGCTGTTTGACTATTTTCCAGCGTTTTTGAGCCTGGACGATGTATTTTGTGAACAGAAGTGTCCAGATTGGATGAAGCATCCTGAGGCCTATCTGCCATCCGAGGACGACGAATCTGACTGGACGGACGTGGACGAAGAAGATTGTGAGTCTGAGCAGGAAGTCCTACAGAACATGGCAACTGCTATTGATGGGCCTGCTCCAGCACCTGACCTGACCACTACCACAGAGAACTGCGACCGCAGGACGGTTAGTGACTTTTTTTTCCCGTCAGGTTTATGTTGCTGTGTTTACTTGCCTGTGACTCTGTCAGAAATCTGTTAAAGATACCGCGTCTGACTCTGAAACGGTTTCCACGTGAAATTGTGGAGGTCTTGTTTAATTTGCTACATCAGAGTCTGAAAAGTGCTTCATGTAAGCTGCTGATGCAATTAATGCTTTTTATGTGTGTAGTAATGAGCCCCAATTTTTTGTTCTGGGGGCTCTCTCAGGGGAAAGGTCATCATTTTGTGAGAGGAATGTTTTTCCAGATACGCTCAGTTACTGGGAAGATTTTGTTCTCAGTCATACAATTATGTAATTGAGTCTTTGTTTTTTGGATTGGGCAATTTACTGTCTCCTGGAAGCTTTTTCTAGATGCACTCTGTGGCATTTTGACTGACTGGTTTAGTTCTCATCGGCGCTTATTGCATTATCGGTTCTCAAACTTTGTTGACTGGCTTGTTGTCTGGGTTTGGAATTTGGAGCCACGTTGCATATTTTCTGTTAATTGGATTTTTGGGATGATTTGGGTATTTTACGCACTGTGCTTTTGGGTTAAGCACCTGATTGACTCATTTCACCTCTCTCTGGGTGTCCTCTATCATGCTCAGATGAAACTAGTTAAGCTTCCACCGAGTACAGTAAGTCTCCGGGTCCCATACTCAGTTGGATCGATTGATGTCTGGAATGGTATTTTGGAGGGTAATGCTGAGTTTCTCGCTCGTTGGGTTTATGTCAGTTCTGGGGTTCTATTACTGTACCTCTCTCGATGGCTTCTCTGTTTCATGGGCACCGCCTGTATTCGGTCAGTTTTCTCCTTATGGGGTTCCAGGTGTTTCGGCCTTGAGCCTTCTCCTGCATGCCTCTCTGCCTCCACCTTGGGGATCAGTAACACCACTGGTCGGCTCCCTGAATTCAGTTAGTTCTGTTGACAAGCCTCATGTCATCCCCCAGACCCTGTGGTGGGTCGGTCCCCTGAACATCTTTCCTGCCCCGGGTCCCATCGTTTGGCCGACTGCCTGCTGCGGTTTTTGCGCCCTGTTTTCCGCCCGCTGGTTCCCTGGCCTGTGTTTTGGTCGTGTTTCTCAGTCTTCCTCGGGTCTCCAGCCTTTTGGGCCTGGTGGGGGTGCCCCGTGTCTCTGGTGCCCCCCGTCCTGGGTCCCCCACCGTCCCGCCCATTGTCTGGGGTGTGCGGCGTGGTGGTGTGGGGGGTTATTGTGGCAGCCTCCGGGGGTTGGCTGCCTTGGGGGGGAGTTCTGTCATGACCGGCCCTGTTCAGGCAGCTTCTTTTCCCGCTTTGATTTATTAGTGGTTTATTTTCATCATGTGTTTCTATTTTGCTTGTTACTTTCCTTTCTGTGTTACTTTTATACTCCAGTCATGTTTCAGTTCTGTTCTGGTTTGTTCTATCAGTTTGTGGTTTTTATGGGTCATCTGCCTATTTTACTGTTCTGTTATAGGTGGTTCTCTAGTGTCAGGTTTGTTTTCACAGTCTCTGTTCAGTTTGTAAATTTGTTTAGCCACCTTGGTTTCTTAGTCTGTTCCAGTTTAGTTTTGTCTTGGTGATGTTTTCTTTCAGTTCTCATGTTCATGCCTGGTTTGTCATTGTATTATATTCTGCCCCTGATTCCTATTGTAGCTCTATTCTGCTTTTGCCATTTGTTTCCACTCCGCACCTCCCATCAAGTCTTCTCGTCTCATGCCCAGTTATTTATGTTACTTCACTTCACTACACCTGCCCCATGTCTTTGTCTTCCATCTTGTTTATGTCTGCTTTGTGTTTCCATTCACTCACACTCTTGCCACCACCTCATGTCTTTGTCTATTACATCACTCCACTCTGTGTTCCCCTTCCTTCACTATCTTCAATATCTCCGATATCAAATGTATCATTTTTCTCTAAAATTCTGGAAAAAGTGGTGTCACGGCAGCTCGTAGGCTATCTTACTGAGAATAATCTCTTTAAGCCACTGCAGTCTGCTTTTAGAAAATATCATTCCACAGAGACGGATCTCACTAAAGTGGTGAATGATCTTCTGCTTACAATGGATTCAGACACCACTACGGTTCTGTTGCTGTTAGATCTCAGTGCTGCATTTGAAAATCATTTTGGGATTACTGGCCCTTACATGGTTGACGTCATACTTGACCAGTTGTTCTCACTGTGTTTTGTACAGTAACACTACCTCTAACCTTCTGACATGAAATTTGGGGTTCCACAGGGGTCTGTCTTAGACCCCCTGCTTTTCTCCCTTTATACAGCACCCCTTGGGCACATATTGCGGCGTTTTGGGATTACCTTCACTGCTATGCAGATGATACTCAGTTATACATGCCAATAACTGCTGGTAATCTCGTTCACATAAAATCCTTAGAAGATTGCCTTGCAGCAGTGAGAAGTTGGATGTCTAGAAACTTCCTACTTTTAAACTCTGATCAGACTAAAATGATGGTTCTTGGTCCAGTGAGACATCAGCATCAATGTGACCAGTTAACGCTCAGCCTCGGCTCGTGTGTCATACATCACACTGACAAAGTGAGGAACCTTGGGGTAATTTTTGATCCTTCATTGTCCTTTGGCCTCCACATTAGAAATATTACTAGGACTGCTTTCTTCCACCTGCGAAATATAGTGAAGATTCATCCCATCCTGTCTATGGCTGATGCTGAGACCCTGATCCATGCATTTATCTATTCTAGATTGGACTACTGCAATGTTTTATTTTCTGGTTTACCGCAGTCCAGCATTAGGGGTCTCCAATTGGTTCAAAATGCTGCAGCCAGACTTTTGACACGAAGCAGAAAGTTAGACCACATTACACCCATTTTGGCATCCCTTCACTGGCTTCCTGTCCCAGTGAGATCAGATTTTAAGGTTCTGCTACTAACCTATAAAATTATTCATGGACTGGCACCCTCCTACCAGCTGACCTAATTAAACCTTACGTACCGGCCCGGGCTTTACGTTCTCAGGGTGCAGGATTACTTTGTGTCCCTAAGGTGAATAAGAAGTCACAGAGCTTTCTCTTATCATGCCCCTGTTCTGTGGAATGATCTCCCTGCGTCAATAAAACAGTCAGATTCTGTGGAGACTTTCAAGTCCACACTTAAGACGCACTTATTTTCCCTTTCATATGGCTAGCATACTGGTACAGTTTTGTTTTTGTTTTTTACTCTTTTAATTCATGTTATTAGTAATTGGAGTGTGCCGTGGCCTCAACTTTACCTAAATTCTGGGTCTTTTAGTGAAGTTTAGGGCTAGTGGCCGGCGATCACCTTAGTATTTCTGTTTTTCTTGTTGTTTAATGCTGACAAATTATACTGTATTTCTTGTCTTTCTGATGCCTGATTCTGTTTTTTTCTCTGTTTAAGGTGCAGCTCCATCCAGAGATGGGAGTTGTGTTTGTGTTGGCGACCCTCCTGTCCTGTGCACAAACAGCAATTCTTGTATATTCGTCCGTGAATTGTTCTGTGAGTTATTTCTGTAATTTATGTTTGTATCATGGCCCAAGCAGAGGGTCACCCCTTTGAGTCTGGTCTGCTTGAGGTTTCTTCCTCAGATGGAGTTTTTCCTTACCACTGTTGCTCTTGGAGTTGATAAGGTTAGCGCCTTGAGGCAACTCTGTTGTGATTTGGCGCTATATAAATGAAAATAATTGAAAATTGAAAATTGATGTTGCTTTGACAGTCAGAGTATCATATTTTGGCCCCAAAACACGCATGACACCACGTGCGCACGCGTATGTGTGGTTAAATTTTCCAAATGACGGAAATCCGTTGTGGTGACGGAGAACTTTAACCCATGATCTACAGTAATCTTCCAGTTGTCTAAAATTGCTTCCCCTCCAACCAGTGCTTCTCTCACCTGATCACTGAATTTCAAACAACAGTCTTCCTCCTTCAGCTTCCACCATCTGATCCTTTGTTGAGCTCTCACTCTCTTCTTCTTCTTTACCTCTAAATTCAACAAACAACCACCCTATGCTGTCTAACGACACTCTCTCCTGCCACCACCTTACAGTCTCTGATTTCTTTTAGTTTGTATCTCCTATAAAGAATGTAGTCCACCTGTGTGCACCTTCCTCCGCTCTTATATGTCACCCTGTGCTCCTCCCTTCTCTTAAAGTAGGTATTCACCACAGCCATTTCTATCCTTTTTGCCATCTGTCCTTCCCTATTCCTGTCCTTGATACCGCGTCCTTGATTCCTGTCCTTGATGACACATTCTCCTCCTCTTCTTCTTCACCCAGCAGGAGCCCAATTTCCACTGGCACCCTGTAGGGCAGCGGCACCAGTGGTGGACGCTGTTAACCTGGGCCTCGACCGATCTGGTATGGAAATTCAATTTGTACTCTGCATCTTTATTTTGGCCTGTTTTATGCCGGATGCCCTTCATCATGCAACCCTTCTCCTTTACCCAGGCTTGGGACCGGTGTGTAGCCTGAATGGTGAGACTCCATTTTCGTTTAATGGATGGACTTTATTTTTGCACATTAATTACTTTATGATTGTGGTGTGTGTTAAATTATTGTATGTATCATTGTTGGAGAAATGTTTATTTTTATGGTTTGTACTATTTATTTTGCTTTTATGTAGAAAATGGTTCCTTATTATTTTAAGATGAACTGAAGAAATACATTTGTAACTTGCACTGTTGCATGTATATAATTGCAAAGCATAATTTCAAGTGGAAAAAAGAGCTGAATGGGATTTCCCTGACCCTGTCTGTTGGCAGGTCAGTTTTTTTGCATTAGTCCTTTTCATGGAGAACTTTCCAGAGGACTTGATGGAGAGGCAACTCATTCTGATCTAGAGAGAGAGACCAAAGAAATCGTGGATATTGTCCAGTCTGCTACACTTGCCACTGTGGTAGGATCAACTTCATAGACTTTCCTAATCCTAATACTAACCCTAATCCTGAATTGCATTTCCCTGTACTGTTAATAGTTTAAATTTAAATGGTTTCATTTAAACATTTCACGGTGCTCCAGCAGACAAAACTATTGGCCAAAGCATCTGGTTTTAGCACTCATCCTGGCCTGTTAGTATCAGTCGCTACCTCCGTCTCTGGGTGTTTAACATCTTACATGAAGCTGTTATATATAAATAACAGAACAGGAAATAGTTATTTCCCCTAGTAATTAGTATACAAATAATGAATGTTTATTAGTTCAATAGTACGAATATTTAATGAGATGAAGCTGGAACAAACCATTCAATGAGGCGAACAATAAACATTCATTATTTGTTTTTTATAACGGCTAAAATAGATCCTTGTCATTTGATATTTTATTAATTTATAAACAACAGAAAAGGGACTCACGTTTTGGTGTTCCACTGTGACGTGTAGTCCAGTGATGCTGAGCACTGACTTCAGACTTCCATAAAAAAAGACTTTGTGTAGTTCCTCAGTCCAGCCAAAAATCACCTCAGCGTTTCATGTGAACAGGTCTTCGGCTTACAGTGGAGTGGATTTTGTGTGTGTGTGTGTGTGTAGCAGCAACAGCTCGCACACACGCCCAGTTCGATCGACTGTGTACATCCTCAGTGCAGCGAAAAAAAAAAAAAAAATCACATCAGAAATGAGTCCAGCTCTTCTTTCTCTCTTCCTGCTAACAGCCTCCAGACAGCACAGTGGATTTGTTTTGTGTGTGCGTGCGCACGTGCATATGTGGGCATGTGTGTATGTGCGCGCACGGAGTGCAATGGAACGAAATTTGCACTCTAAATGAAACCTAGCCGCACTCTGAATGCAACGCAACACAAATGGGATGAATTAATCCATGTCATGTGACATACAAAGCACCAATCAAATGACAAGAATCCACTCAGCCGTTATATAATTGCTTTTATAATGCTGTAACTCAGTTACTTTTTGGGAAAAGTAACTAGTCACTATAACTAATTACTTTTTTAAAGTAATGTGCCCAACACAGTTTGGTGATTTCCTTGCATCCTGTTTCCTTCTGAGTTGGCCTGTCCCAGCTTCTTGTGTGGCTACAGGCTTTGACTAAACCTTCTGTTCCCAGGAGAACCGAACTTAGGAATCCAGTTTGCTCCAAGCTGCTGATATTAAGTCCACGAAAACAGACCCAGGAGGAAGACTTCTTTCTGGGTTTTCTGACAAAGTAATGCTTCTCAGGCTTTCAAAAATGAAGAAAAATCGATTAAAATTTTGGATAAACTCAAAAAGGCTTAATCATTTCTTGTATAATTTCCTGTATTGTCAATATAGTGTGGTGCGATATGTAATTCCGTAGGATTTTTGTGCCAAAATTGATTTTTTTGTTGATTTGACTTGGTTAGTGGTCCAGTTAACTGAAAATAATGGGGTACAATTTTTCTGACCCCTGTAACACCCCTCTATGGGGGTCATTCTGCCCGGGTGGCCCTCAAACAGTATAAAGCGTATCTTCCTCAATTCTAGACCAATTTTCACAATCTTACAGTCCTTTTTTTAATTTGTAAGGGTGCTAAATACATAAATAATACACCCTGCATGCAATAAATCAAGCTTTGTTGCTTTTCTGTATTTTGGGGGGCTGGGTCTCCTAAGGGCCCAAAAATTAATCTATGGGGTTATGAGGGTACTCAACATAATAATGATACACCCTGGATAACATGAAAAATATTGATTTCATTTTTAGTTATCTCCCTTGTCACTCTGAGTTTTGCAACTGTCAAGTGAATCTAGGTGGACATCAATAGCTTTGCTAACACCCTTCAGGGTAACAAGTTTGTCAGGCTCATTCTTACGCAGTGATTTGACAAACTGGAAATTTGGCAGACGCTCAGTGATTAACCTTTTCAGGTGTTTTCTGTAGTTTTCATCACCCTTGACCTCTATCTGATATCTTTTCAAGAGCGAGATGTAGGCCTCATTCACCTCAGCCATATTTATTGTGTCACAATCATCCACAACTGTATTTTGAATGAACATGAGTAACTCTTCATCACAAAGAGATTGGATCAGAGGCACATTGCTGTGGCCCTCAGAAAGACAGGTTCTCTGTGCTGACCGTAAGCAGTTTCTGTGATAGAACTTTTCTTGAGCAGCTGCATCACCAGCATCAAACAGATCAGAAACACAAGTTCGGACATGATCATCACATGTGTTCAACTTTATCTGAAGCAATGTTTCACCCATTCTATCAGTAAAAAACCTGATGCAAAGACTCTTTGGCCTCAGATGCACAGAAAGAACATGAAGAGAACAGACACACCTCTGCTTTAGATAGACTTTTTGACCTTTTTGGACGGTTTGGAGCATTTGAACATGAGGGGCGACCTAGAGCAGGAAAGAAACCTATGGGGGAGTTAGATCTATCACGCTTTTTAGCACCCTCCCTGAGTCTTTTAATTACACATTTATTCACAAGGGGTTTACGGCATTCACTGTGATATAACAAGTCTTTTCTTTTTGACTGTTCCAAACTTGATAAGCTCTCTGTGAGGTTTTGAATGCTGGTATCCCCAAGGCTTAGTCTTTCTTTACAACAGTCCAGGAGTTCTTCAACCATCTGTGGATTACAAACAAGTCTTTTGGATGATGTTTCACCCTCATTGCAGATGATACAAGCACTCATTTTGCAGACACAGCTTCAAGGATACTCACTTCACCGTTATGCATAATGTACAACACACACAAATATAAATATATTTTAATACAGTTACCTATAGATGTTATTTTGATAATGTGTGGTGTCTTATTCTAACTTATTCTATCTTATTCTATGTTATCTTGGGTAAACTAATTGTTAATCAGAAAACATTTACCTTATTTACTTATATAACATGCGTTATTGTTACAGTATATAAAAATAAATATTACTTAACTGGTCATGAAACCAAATGTTAACACTGAAATTATTATTCCCTTAAAAACCACAGCATCTCCAAAGATTCCTGTCTGTCCAAAACTGACTGTGGTCACTGAAAAATTTATGAGTAACATGTAGTTGATAAAACTGGTAAATTGTAACAAATCCTTATTCCATTAATAATATAAAGACTTAAATATCAGTCTGTGCTGAGTCTGCAATTTATAAAAAAAGTTTTATATGAAGTTAGCAACAATGAAAACCCATGAAAGACTCTAAAGTTTAATAGTGACTAAGAACAGGGGAAGATAGTAATTTAGAGGGTTTTTTGCATCCTCGGCAAACAAGTCCCTCCAAAAGGGGGTTATGGGGGTCAGAAAAATTGTACCCCGCTATTTTCAGTCAACTGGACCCCTACCCAAGTCAAATCAGCAAAAAAAAAAAAAAAATCAATTTTGGCACAAAAATCCTACGGGAGCCCTTTTTATGACATATCGCACCACACTAATAGTGTCTGTATCATGGTCCAAGCAGTCTGGTCTGCTTGAGGTTTCTTCCTCAAATCATCAGAGGCAGTTTTTCTTACCACTGCCACCTGTGTTCTTGCTCTGGGGGTTAATTAGTAAGGTTAGACCTTACTGTGTGAAGCACCTTGAGGCAACTTTGCTGTGATTTTATTGGGTTAAAATTGTATCATTAATATTTGTAAATGCACACAGGGTGATCTACAAATAATCATTGATTTGCAAATGTGTTCAGATATCCACAAATGCAAATTTCATATTTGTAACTTGTAAATTGGTCTTTGCAAATAATGTTGTATTTGCAAATATAAAACTTAATTTGTAAAAAAAAACAAACAAAAATTACATTTGTAAAACTGGAAATTGTATTTGTGAATTGAGTTTCAGCATTTGTGGATCACCAATTACACGCATTCATCGCTTTCCTCTGCGGCATCATTTTGAGACATTCTTTTCGCGAACACAGATCTACAAACAAATGCCGACTGATTCACAAATACACACGCACACTGGATATCCACTAGATGGCAGTGTGGTTCCATTCATTGATGTGGATGAAACTATATGCTCCCGGATGACTCTTTAATCGTGATCGTTACTGAGTATTTAAAATGCTTATCGCAAAGCGTTCGTTTTTTTGACATAATGCAAGTTTTATAAGTCCGCGGATACTGATCTGTGTGTTACAGATATAAATCAGTTTCCTCGGATCCGCGGAGCCTGGCTGTTGCGACAGTTGTCGTAAATCGGGACTGGTTGGTTGCTGTGGTGACGCTGTGTGGCTCCTGTGTCAAGTTTAGCTAAACGTAGCAACTTTTAGAACTTGCGAGTTTTTAAAAGAAGAATTTTGCAGCATGTCTGTGTCATGGAGCACGCACAGGCGCAATTCTGTTTAATACGCTTATTTGAACCACTGTGTTAAAGAGTACAACACTAACACCACCCCCCCCCCCCCCTCCCCATGATGAAATCCGCGGACACATAATTTTAAAAAATAATTAAGTTTGCCACATCAATGAATGGAACCACACTGCCATCTAGTGGATATCCAGTGTGCATGAGTGTGTATTTGTGAATCAGTCTGCATTTGTTTGTAGATCTGTGTTCGCGAAAAGAATGTCTCAAAATGACGTCACAGAGGAAAGCGATGAATGCCTGTAATTGGTGATCCACAAATGTTGAAACTCAATTCACAAATACAATTTCCAGTTTTACAAATGTAATTTTTTTTTTTTTTTTTACAAATTAAGTTTTATATTTGCAAATACAACATTATTTGCAAAGACCAATTTACAAGTTACAAATATGAAATTTGCATTTGTGGATATCTGAACACATTTGCAAATCAGTGATTATTTGTACATCACCCTGCGTGCATTTACAAATATTGAGACAATTTTAACCCCATATGATTTGGCGCTATATAAAATAAATAAAACTGGACAAAAAGGAAGTTGCAAATGAATAAAAATGTAAATTAGTATAAAACTTTGGTGCTGGGTGAAGGAGAAATTAGAATTTAGAAACACAACTCCATACCATGAGAAGGCCAGGAGAAAGGCCGTCTGCTGGCACTGCAAACTAGTTGAAGCATAGAAGTTCTTGACTCTGTTGTTAAAACTTGTCTGTGAGATGGTTCCATATAATTTATGTTTACCAACCTCTCCTGGATTTGCAACCTTCTCTTGCACTTGCATTCTCCACTTTAATGTGTCCCGGTTCAGGACTTTGTAGTTACTGGAGAAAATGGATTTGATGTCCATCAGGCGGAATGAACAGACTGCTGACTGCCCAGAGTTGACAGACCTGGAAACAGGAAAAACTGAGTTGTAGACAAACGTCACATGCTTTTAAAGCAAATAACTTCTTCTTCTGCTGGTTCCACAGAGAGTCAAACAAATTATTGATTAATGATATAATATTAATTTTTGATTGGTTTAGTAAATTACATTATATTCTGTACTTTAATATTTCCCATAATCCCCCGCGCTTCCCAGAATGCACCGTGGCGCCAGCAGAGTTCTAGCGTCTCACTGCGCATGTAAACAACGGCTAGTGAAGATGTGGATGGTGTTGATCCAGTGAGTTCACGGGCGATTATGATGATGACACGTTTTCCCAAGTTGAGAGGTTTATCTAGAGGAGGTGTGGCACCTGTGATGGACTTCTGCCGTAATCTGATGCTGTCTTCTTGTCCATACTTCACGAGGTTTGTTTACATTGTGCCCTGAACCAGAACTCTGCTAAAACTGGCTTCTCACGTGAGTCAAGAATCACAAGACGCACAAGACATTCACAACCGAAAAACAGCAAATTAGAAAACTTTATTCATTCCAAAGAGGAAACTCAACTGGCACTGTAGAGTTCATATACGGTGCCCTCCAAAAGTATTATGCCATTTCAAATACACAAAATACAAAAAAAAATAAAAAATAAATAAATTTTAAAATTATCTTCCTTAGAAAGCAAATTTCTACAGCTTGATATAAATTACTTAAAAATATAAAAACAAAGATGATGGGTTTCATAAGTAATCAGCCCCTTTGGTATAATACCTGTAAATAATCAGTTTAATTGCTAGTTTTCTTCACACAAGTCAGGGGATGGATACATGAACATTTCCAAGTCACTTATTGTGTCCTGAACTTTATTACATCAGTTATGTAGAAATACAAACAGTGTGACTCTGTGGTAAATCTGTGTGGAGTAGACAGTTCTCAAAAACTAAGTGACTGTGCAAGAAGGAGAAGAGTGAGGAAAGCCACCAAGACACCCAGACAACCCAGAAGAAGTTAGAGGCTTCTGTGGCTGTGATTGGAGAAATTGTGCACAGTGCAAGTTTTGCGTTTTGCATCACCACTCTTAGGTTTATAGTGGAGTAGAGCGGAGAAGGATGTTCTTTCACCATAACAGATCAAATCTCAGATGTACCTTCTGGCAATCTGAAGCTAAACTTTCAGGTCTTCTTCTTAAGAAAACCCTCCTCTGTGCCACTGCATCATCATGAAGCTGGATAACTGGAGATATAAAATGCAAACCATGCACTGTGCACAATTTCTCCAAACCTGCCAATGAAACTGATTTACAGCTATTATACCAAAGTGTTCCATTACTTACGCAGCCCATCATCATGGGCTGTCAATTGTGGGACCCAGACTGTGGTCTGTGGAACCGGTCAGGGGCTGCTGGTCATCTCCCCCTCCCTTCTCTGTCTTCCTGCCAGTGGACCTGATCAGCTCCACCTGGAGTTGCATCACACCTGCATCAATCACCGGCGTCCTATTTAAGCCTGGGCTGAAATGAAGGAAGTTGAAAGATCTTTCCGTCCCTGGAAGCGGTAACCTGACCTCCTCATGTGTTGTTCCAGTCCTAATAGGGATGCACTCATCCACATACGAGGTCTGTCAATAAAGTATAGGTTCTTTTTATTTTTTTCAAAAACTATATGGATTTCATTCATATGTTTTTACGTCAGACATGCTTGAACCCTCGTGCGCATGTGTGAGTTTTTCCATGCCTGTCGGTGACGTCATTCGCCTGTGAGCACTCCTTGTGGGAGGAGTCGTCCAGCCCCTCGTCGGAATTCCTTTATCTGAGAAGTTGCTGAGAGACTGGCGCTTTGTTTGATCAAAATTTTTTCTAAACCTGTGAGACACATCGAAGTGGACACGGTTCAAAAAATTAAGCTGGTTTTCGGTGAAAATTTTAACGGCTGATGAGAGATTTTGAGGTGATACTGTCGCTTTAAGGACTTCCCACGGTGCGAGACGTCGTGCAGCGCTCTCAGGCGCCGTCGTCAGCCTGTTTCAAGCTGAAAACCTCCACATTTCAGGCTCTATTGATCCAGGACGTCGTGAGAGAACAGAGAAGTTTCAGAAGAAGTCGGTTTCAGCATTTTATCCGGATATTCCACTGTTAAAGGAGATTTTATTAATGAAAGACGTGCGGACGGGTCCGCGCGTCGGGACGCAGCCGGCGCAGTGCGGCGGTACAGGAAAAACACCTCCGTGTTGATAACCACTTGTAAAATCCAGGCGGCTTTTGATGGCTTTCAGTGGAGTGAGTATATGAGAAATTGATTAACAGCTGGACATGTTCCAACTTGTCCTTAAGGCTTCCAACGGAGGTGTTTTTCCTGTGGCGGAGCGTCGCATCGGCTGCGAGCCGACGCGCGGACCCGTCCGCAAGTCTTTCATTAAAAAAATCTCCTTTAACAGTGGAATATCCGGATAAAATGCTGAAACCGACTTCTTCTGAAACTTCTCTGTTCTCTCACGACGTCCTGGATCAATAGAGCCTGAAATGTGGAGGTTTTCAGCTTGAAACAGGCTGACGACGGCGGCTGAGAGCGCTGCACGACGTCTCGCACCGTGAAAAGTCCTTAAAGCGACAGTATCACCTCAAAATCTCTCATCAGCCATTAAAATTTTCACAAAAAACAGCTTAATTTTTCGAACCATGTCCACTTCGATGTGTCTCACAGGTTTAGCAAAAATTTTGATCAAACAAAGCGCCAGTCTCTCAGCAACTTCTCAGACAAAGGAATTCCGACGAGGGGCTGGACGACTCCTCCCACAAGGAGTGCTCACAGGCGAATGACGTCACCGACAGGCGTGGAAAAACTCACGCATGCGCACTGAGGGTTCAAGCATGTCTGACGTAAAAACATATGAATGAAATCCATATAGTTTTTGAAAAAATAAAAAGGACCTATACTTTATTGACAGACCTCGTATTTTCACTTACAATCTGAGCCCGATACCTGAATTTGGATATCTGCTAATACCGATACTATTCTGATAGCAGCGCTTGGTTTGTTTTATTAACATCATCATTATTATTATATAATATACAAACTGCCTTGTTTCTGCTTACAATCAACTTTAGAATGATTAAGAGGTTTTACATTGTCATCTGACAGTTAATAATCACATTATTAGTGTGAAGTTCGCTGATCCACAGCAGGATTGTTTTCCACCGGCGCGGCTCCACCGAGGCCCGAGGTGCCAGCGCGGAGTTATCTGACCATGGGTCCAAAGAAGGCACTGACGGCGGAGGAGGGAGACGATATCAAGAAGTCCCTGGACTTTTTGTCTGAGGAAATCTCTGTTGTTAAAATGCAGCAGAAATCCATTATGGAGCTGGTGGAAGAAGTGAAGGCTCTCCGGATCCAGAATGCCGAGAAAGACCGGCGTCTGGTGTACCTGGAGAACCGTCTTGCAGAGTTGGAACAGTACACAAGGATGAACGACGTTATTATTACAGGAATTCATATTAAACCTCGATCCTACGCACGGGCGGTGTCAGAAGACAGCGGAGGGGAGGCCAGTGAGCAGGAGGCCAGCTCAGTGGAACAACAGGTGGCTGACTTGCTGCAATCTAAAGGTATTCAAATGGACTGTAATAACATTGAAGCGTGCCACCCCCTGCCCAGGAGAGAGGATGGAGACAAGCGAGCAGTTATAATGAGGTTTGTCAACAGAAAACATAAAATGGCATTGTTAAAACAGGGACGGAAACTTAAAGGAACAAACGTATTCATCAATGAACATCTGACCAATAGAAACGCAGACATCGCCAGGAAAGCTCGTTTCTTACAAAAGCAGGGAAAAATTCAACAGACATGGACATCCAACTGCAAAACATTCATCAAACTGAACGGAACACCAGAACAAGAGAAGGTTATGGTAATCAGGAACATCGAGGAACTGGACAAATACGACCAATAAGGTATGAGGACACAAACACATCACAACACCATGACACAGACCAGAGGAACCTATTCATCTACTACATCATCTACATCTGGAGACAAGAAGGATATAACTCAAAGGATTGATGATCATGGAAAAGTAGAACTGAGAACATTTAAATACACAGACCACAATGTACTGGACTTGGAGCACGATATAGACCCGGACAATAATTTCTTCTCAAATATCAATGACAGTTGTTGCTATTATACAGATGAACAGTTTAATCGGATCATTAAAACGGATAACAAATTATCAATAATCCATTTCAACAGCAGAAGTCTATATGCAAACTTTAACAACATTAAAGAATATTTAAGTCAATTTAAAAAAATATTTAACATAATTGCTATATCAGAAACATGGATCAATGAAGATAAAGGAATGGATTTGAACTGGATGGATATGAATTTAATTGTGTAAACAGAATAAGAGTGGAGGAGGAGTGGCTGTGTATGTGGATAAGAACATGGATTATAAAATAGTAGACAATATGACAACTGTGATTGATAACTTATTAGAATGTATAACTATTGAAATATGTGAAGAAAAAAGCAAAAATGTATTAGTCAGCTGTATATATAAAGCACCAGGATCTAGTATTGAAACATTCACTGACTGTATGGGAAAAATGTTCTTAAAAACTAATAAAAAAAAAAACTGTGTTCATTTGTGGTGACTTAAATATTGATCTGCTCAATCCAAATAAGCATAAAATAACAGATGAATTTATCAATATAATGTACAGTATGAGTTTATATCCAAAAATCACCAGGCCAAGCAGAATAACATCCCATAGTGCCACCTTAATTGATAATATATTCAGCAATGATATTGAGAATAACACTGAGTGGATTATTAATCAATGACATTAGTGATCATCTACCAGTTTTCATCGTTTATAATAGAAACCATCGGCGGAATCAGCCAGAGGAGAAAATAAAATACAGGCGAGTGCGGACAGAGGAAAACATGAACACACTAAAGAAGGATTTACAGGAGCAAAACTGGGAAAATGTATACAGTGAAAGTGATGTTGATAGTGCATATGAAACTTTTTTACAAATATTTACATCATTATATGATAAAAAGTGTCCAATTAAACAAGACTACAGAAAACAAAAAATCCAAGCTCGACCATGGATAACGAAAGACAGACACCCTCTCTACTTTTAAGATTAGGCTTAAAACTTTCCTTTTTGCTAAAGCTTATAGTTAGGGCTGGATCAGGTGACCCTGAACCATCCCTTAGTTATGCTGCTATAGACGTAGACTGCTGGGGGGTTCCCATGATGCACTGAGTGTTTCTTTCTCTTTTTGCTCTGTATGCACCACTCTGCATTTAATCATTAGTGATCGATCTCTGCTCCCCTCCACAGCATGTCTTTTTCCTGGTTCTCTCCCTCAGCCCCAACCAGTCCCAGCAGAAGACTGCCCCTCCCTGAGCCTGGTTCTGCTGGAGGTTTCTTCCTGTTAAAAGGGAGTTTTTCCTTCCCACTGTCGCCAAGTGCTTGCTCACAGGGGGTCGTTTTGACCGTTGGGGTTTTACATAATTATTGTATGGCCTTGCCTTACAATATAAAGCGCCTTGGGGCAACTGTTTGTTGTGATTTGGCGCTATAAAAAAAAAAATTGATCTGATTGATTGAAAGGGTTACGAAATGCATGTAATAAGAAAAATACACTGTATAGAGAATTCATAAAACTAAAGACTAAAGAGGCAGAAAATAGATATAAGAAATACAAAAATAGATTAACTAATATTATACGGGTATGTAGGAAGGAATATTATAGTAACATATTATATAATAACAAAAACAATATTAAAGGAATATGGGATATATTAAATAGCATTATCAAAAATGGTAACAAAAAACAGTGTTACCCTCAGTATTTCATTGATGATAATGTCAAGAAGGAAAATAAGGATGAGGTAGTCAACAGTTTTAATAATTTTTTTGTAAATATTGGACCAAGCTTGGCAGAAAAAATTCCTGATTCCCAACCTGAGGATTGGGATAATAATCTCATAGAAAAAAATTCCTGTTCAATGTTCCTCACAGCAGTGGATGGAAAAGAAATTATAAACATTGTGAATAATTGTAAATATAAAACATCTACCGATTTAAATGAAATTGATATGGTGGTGGTAAAACAGGTCATTGAATGGATTGTAGAACCATTAACATACATCTGTAACTTATCATTTCAAACCGGTAAATTTCCCAATCAAATGAAAATAGCTAAGGTTGTGCCGCTGTATAAGACTGGGGATAGACACCACTTCACAAATTATAGACCTGTTTCTTTGCTTCCACAATTTTCCAAATTATTACAAAAGTTATTTAATAATAGATTAGACAAATTCATAAGTAAACATAAATTACTTACTGATAGTCAATATGGATTCAGAGCACATAGTTCAACATCACTTGCATTAATAGAATCAGTTGAGGAGATTACAAACGCCATAGACCACAAATTACATTCAGTTGGAATATTTATAGACCTTAAAAAGGCTTTTGATACAATCAATCGTGACATATTAATCAATAAACTTGAACAGTATGGGATTAGGGGGTTGGTGTTGCACTGGGTGAGAAGCTACTGAAAACAGTTTGTGAAGTTGGGGGAATATACATCATCATGCTTGGACAATGCTTGTGGCGTCCCACAGGGGTCAGTATTGGGTCCAAAACTGTTTCTAATTTATATAAATGATATTGTCAATGTTTCCAAAATATTAAAATTAGTATTATTTGCAGATGACACAAGCATTTTTTGTTCAGGGGGGGATTTGCAGGAGTTACTGAGGAGGATCAGTATAGAAATGGGAAAATTGAAAATATGGTTTGACAGAAACAAATTATCATTAAACTTAAGTAAAACAAAATACATGTTATTTGGCTATTGTAATACAGACATACAGGTTCAGTTACAAGTCAAGGGGGTAGATATTGAAAGGGTACATGAAAATAAGTTTCTGGGGGTGATAATAGATAAGATAAACTGGAAGACTCATATAAAACATATACAAAGTAAACTGTCAAGAAGCATTTCAGTTCTAAACTAAGCGAAACATATTCTGGACCACAACTCACTCCGCATTCTTTACTGCTCACTGGTTTTACCATATTTACAGTACTGTGCAGAGGTATGGGGTAATACTTATAAAGGTACAACACAATCACTATCAGTAATGCAGAAAAGAGCTATAAGAATTATTCATAATACTGGCTATAGAGATCATACAAATCCACTATTTTTACAATCCAAATTCTTAAAATTCAGACTTGGTTCATTTTCAAACAGTACAAATCGTGTATAAAGCAATAAACAATTTACTTCCAGCAAATATTAAAAATATGTTTTTTAACAGATCAGGGGATTACAGTCTGAGGGGGAAATTTAATTTAAAGCATCAGTGGGCACGAACAACATTAAAAGGTTTCTGTATTTCTGTCTGTGGGGTGAAGATGTGGAACAGATTGGGAGTGGGGCTCAAGCAATGTCCAAGCATGAACCAGTTCAAACAGCGGTACAAAAATGTTTTTTTCTAGGTATAGGGAGGAGGAAGGGTAATGAGGGTTAGGGTGTTTTTGTTTTTTGCTTCGGCTTGTAAATATATAGTATTTTGTATGTAAGTAGGTATGTGTAGATGTATATTTATGTTTGTGTATGTATATATGTATATATATATATATGTGTATATATGTATATATATATATATATGTGTATATATGTATATATATATGTGTATATATATATATATGTATATATGTATATATATATATATATATATATAGAGGGCTGTCTGTAAAGTATAGGTCCTTTTTATTTTTTTCTAAAACTATATGGATTTCATTCATATGTTTTTACGTCAGACATGCTTGAACCCTCGTGCGCATGCGTGAGTTTTTCCACGCCTGTCGGTGACGTCATTCGCCTGTGAGCACTCCTTGTGGGAGGAGTCGTCCAGCCCCTCGTCGGAATTCCTTTGTCTGAGAAGTTGCTGAGAGACTGGCGCCTTGTTTGATCAAATTTTTTTCTAAACCTGTGAGACACATCGAAGTGGACATGGTTCGAAAAATTAAGCTGGTTTTCAGTGAAAATTTTAACGGCTGATGAGATTTTGAGGTGATACTGTCGCTTTAAGGACTGTTCACGGTGCGAGACGTCGTGCAGCGCTCTCAGCCGCTGTCGTCAGCCTGTTCAAGCTGAAAACCTCCACATTTCAGGCTCTATTGATCCAGGACGTCGTGAGAGAACAGAGAAGTTTCAGAAGAAGTCGGTTTCAGCATTTTATCCGGATATTCCACTGTTAAAGGAGATTTTTTTAATGAAAGACGTGCGGACGGGTCCGCGCGTCGGGATGCAGCCGCCGCGACGCTCCGCCACAGGAAAAACACCTCTGTTGGAAGCCTTAAGGACAAGTTGGAACATGTCCTGCCTGTTAAACAATTTCTCATATATTCACTCCACTGAAAGCCATCAAAAGCTGCCTGGATTTTACAAATGGTTATCAACACGGAGGTGTTTTTCCTGTGCCGCCGCGCCGCGTCGGCTGCGTCCCGACGCGCGGACCCGTCCGCACGTCTTTCATTAAAAAAATCTCCTTTAACAGTGGAATATCCGGATAAAATGCTGAAACCGACTTCTTCTGAAACTTCTCTGTTCTCTCACGACGTCCTGGATCAATAGAGCCTGAAATGTGGAGGTTTTAAGCTTGAACAGGCTGATGACGCTGCCTGAGAGCACAGCGCGACGTCTCGCACCGTGAAAACTCCTTAAAGCGACAGAATCACCTCAAAATCTCTCATCAGCTGTTAAAATTTTCACTGAAGACCAGCTTAATTTATCGAACCGTGTCCACTTCGATGTGTCTCACAGGTTTAGAAAAAATTTTGATCAAACAAAGCGCCAGTCTCTCAGCAACTTCTCAGACAAAGGAATTCCGACGAGGGGCTGGACGACTCCTCCCACAAGGAGTGCTCACAGGCGAATGACGTCACCGACAGGCGTGGAAAAACTCACGCATGCGCACGAGGGTGCAAGCATGTCTGACGTAAAAACATATGAATGAAATCCATATAGTTTTTGAAAAAAAATAAAAAGGACCTATACTTTACGGACAGCCCTCGTGTGTATATATATATACACGTGTGTGTGTGTATATATATGTGTATATATATATATATATATATATATATGTATATATGTGTGTGTGTGTGTGTGTGTATTGATATCGATATCAGTTTAGGTGTGTAGGAATCTATGTGTATATGTGGCAAAGGGTATCACTGGTTGTGGGGAAGAAGGGGTAGGGAAAAATAAGCTGATGCTTCACCCTACCCCTTTTCGGACATGTTGGGTACACAAGTAGGAACTTTTTTTTGTTGTTGTCTTCACTGATCTATCTTGTAATTGTTGTTGTATCAAATGTTCAAATGTTCTATCTTGTAATTGTTGTATCAAATGTTCGAAATAAACAGTTTTCATTCATTCATTCATTCATTATTGATTTCATATGAGGATATTTTGCATTTCCAGTTATAAAGCTTCATGATAAAGTGGTTTAGAGGAGCATTTCCTTAAAAGAAGACCTGAAAGTTCCGCTACAATTTGCCAGATGCAAGCCTAGATTTTTTGTCATTTAAGTTTTTATTGTTATTTTAACAAGAACATAAAAAACATAAAATATTTTACAGTGGCACATTCCAATTAAAGTACAGTAAATTCAGCAGTTAGATCCTTTTACAAATTCAAAAAATACATCCAAATCCAGCTTGTTTTATCCTGAGTGTCGTGAATTTTTGATAACAGTTTCTCATATGAAGCAGTTTGTCATCATTCTAAGCCAGTCCGCTACTTGTGGCCTGTGGGGGCTTTTCCAGATTCGTAAAATTAAACGTGCAGCAACAAGAAAACCAGTCACAGCAAACCTGTACGTTTCTATAGTGAATCCAGGGGGAAGAAAAGATTTACTGCCAAGCAGACACATTTGCGGTGATGTTGGGATAGGTAAACCGACACATTTTTCCAAATACTTTACAACCTCTGTCCAAAATGAAGCCACCAGGGGGCACTCCCAGAATACATGAATATATTTACCAATGTCACAATTACATTTCTAGCAGGTGTCATTCTGTAATAAACCCATTTTAAATAATTTGGATGGTGTAAAATAAAATCAATGAACTATTTTATAGTGAATAAATTTACTTCTCGCGTCCCTGGTGGCCCATCCTACGTTAGAAACAACATTTTCCCACACATCTTCCTTAATAATAATATTTAAGTCTTTTTGCCAGCTCAGTCTTAACCCTTCACATATTGCACCCTGGTTACTTAAAAGTTTCTTATAATGCAGTGATGCAGTTTGCACATTATTTGATAAGTTTAGCCAGGCCTGTAATGTATTTCTTTTTTCATATTGCTCAAATCAAACACTGATCCTACACTACTTCTAATTTGTAAATATTTCCAGAAATCCCCTTTGTCTGTAAGGTTGAAGGTGTCTCTCAACATTGCAAATGACATGAAATTGCCATCCCTGTACAAATCCTCAATCTTCTGAACCCCCCGCATCAACCATTTTCTCCAAAAAATAGGAGATTTCCCAATACGCACTGCTGGATTGTTCCAAACTGAAAAATAAGTCTGTTCATAACAGGAAATGCCCAATATTTTGTGTACCTTACTCCATGCCCACTAAGAATGCTGTACAATTGGGTTGTGTTGTAATTCACTTTCAGGCCTGTGAGAGAGCAATTGGATGACTTCAAAAGGAGCCGCCAATGCCCTTTCAACTTTAACCCATCCCTTGTTCAAATCTTGCTTTTGCCAATGCTTGGATAATTTATTCAATTCAAATGCAATATTGTATAGTTCCAAATCTGGGAGTGCCAGCCCTCCTGCCTCTCTCAAAGCCGAGAGTTTTTTCAAACTGATTCTCGGTTTCTTCCCGTTCCATAAAAATATTTTGATTAGCTCATTATATTTCTTATACCAGGTGTTATTAATAGTCAGGGGTACCATCATTGAAATACAATTGAACTGTGGGGCAACCAGCATCTTAATAGTATTAACTTTACCCCACAGGGTAAGATTTAATAGTTTCCACTTATCTATATTATTTTTTAAGTTATGGAGCAGTGGTTCTATGTTAATTGAGATTATATCATTCAACTCTGGGTTTAATTTGATACCAAGGTATTTCATACCAGCGGGGGTCCATCTAAAGTGGAATGGTGAGAGGTGAGCTTGGAAACAATTCTTTGAACCCGGCATGGCCTCAGACTTCTGCCAAGTGATTAAGTACCCTGATAACCTTGAAAAATGTTCGATTGTAGACAGGACCTTTAAGACTGTGGAAGGATCTCTAATAAGAAGCAGAACATCGTCAGCATACAAGAACATTTTATGTTCTTCTGACTCCTGCACCACTCCCTTAATATTTTTATCATGTCTGATTGCAGCAGCTAAAGGCTCCAAAAAAAGGATGAACAAAAGGGGGCTTAACGGGTCTCCTTGTTTTGTCCCGCGTTGTAATTTGAAAAAAGGTGAAACTAGCCCATTAGTTGACACAGCAGCCCTAGGGTCTGCATAGATCACAATAATCCACTTGATTAAGCCTTCCCCAAATCCAAATGCTTTCAAAGTGTATTGGAGGAAGCTCCACTCTACCCTGTCAAAGGCCTTGTGAGCATCCAGTGACAGGGCCACTACAGGAGTATCATTATTGCGATTTTGCCATATAAGATGCAGGAGTCTACGAACATTATCTGATGATGTCCTTCCTTTCACAAGTCCCACCTGGTCAGTGTGAATCAAGTATGGTAATATTTTTTTCCATTCTGAGGGCAATGACTTTTGTCAGAATTTTACAGTCTACATTAATAAGACTCACAGGTCTAAAGCTACCGGGGTCCATAGGATCTTTATCTTTTTTATAAATTAAAGATATTAGGGCTTCATTAAAAGTGTCTGGCATTTTCCTCAAATCAAATGATTCTTTGAATACCTCAGTCAAAATTGGGGCCAGTTTATCTATAAATTTTTTATAATATTCTGATGGAAACCCATCAATTCCTGGCATCTTTGCGGGTTTCATAAGGGAAATTGCCTTTTTTACCTCCTCTACTGTTATAGGGCCATCCAAATATGTTTGTTGATCGATTGTCAGTTTTGGCAAATCAAATTTTGAAAAAAACTTGTCACACTCTTTGAGGTCATGTTCTACCTGTGATTCATACAATTTATTATAAAATTTAAAGAAGACATCAATATCGCCTGTACTCGTCCTTGGAACCCCTGACTCATCTTTTATGGCTGGTATTGTAAAGTTAGCCTCTTTTTTCTTAAGCTGTCTCGCCAGGAGTTTTCCAGCTTTCTCACCACTCTCATAAAAGTTGGTGTTTAACCTAAATAAAGCATATTCCACTTTTTTATTATATATTTCATTTATCTGTAATTTTAGATCACAAATTTGCCTTAATATTATCTCATCATAACATTCTGATAGCCTTTTTTCCAATTTCTTAAGCTCAGTTTCAATTGTATTTACTCTTTGCATTTGTTCTCTTTTTTTTTTGTCGCATATGCAATCATTTTGCCCCATATATAGGCTTTTGATGCCTCCCAAACTGTACCAACTTTTTTCTGTTGAACCCATGTTCAACTCAAAAAAAATTCTCAAGCTCCTGTTCCAAGTATTTACATAACTCAGTATCCTGCAATACAGATACATTTAGTCTCCACCTACTCTTGTTGATTAAATCAGGTTCCAAAATCAAACCCAAGTGCACGGTGGCATGATCTGTCAATGCAATTGGTCCTATTAAACAGTCTGAAGTTATTGCTAATTAAAAAGTAATTGATTCTGGAATAAGATTTATGCATATGAGAATAGAATGTATATTCTCGTTCTTTAGGGTTAATCACCCGCCAAATATCTACTAAGTTGAGATCTTTCATCATTAACTCGATCGCCATTCTGTCCTTGGGTTTGCCTTTAGAGTAGGTAGTTTTTTCTAAAACCCCATCAATGACCTTGTTAAAGTCTCCTGCAATGATAGATTTACTAGTCGTTATGTCCCCAATCATTTTGTGTATGTAATGGAAAAAAACTGCATCCTCCAGATTTGGTCCATAAATATTGCATAAATTAACTTTTACTCCATTAATTACAATTTCTAAGCATATCACTCTGCCATCTCAGTCTTTTTGCTCTTTTAAGACAGTAAGATTCAGTTTTTTATGCACTAAAATAGCAACTCTGTTTTTTATTAGTGTAGGAGCTATGGAAAACCTGCCCCACCCAGTCTCTTTTTAATCTAATTGCTTCTGAGTCTAATAAATGTGTTTCTTGTATAAATGCTAATTGAGCTTGTTGGGATTTTAAATATGTCAAACATTTCTTTTGTTGGGGAAAGTGTAGTGACACAGACCCACAACAGGGGGCGCAAATGAACGGTCAATAGATGAGCCAAAAGGTAACAATTTAATGTTGTGAAGGTGCACAACGACAATATACTGTTGGGAAGGTGTCGTAGCACGGACCCACAACAGGGGGTGCAAATGAACGGACAATGAGTAAGCCAAAAGGTAACAATTTAATGTTGTGATATTACACAACGAAACGTGTCTTAATTTCACAGTCAATAAACACCAGGTGAAGTGTGGGCAGGCTCGAAGATAGAAGACGCCCGACGAGAGAGAAGCCGCGTCCCACACGGCTTCCACCACCAACGGCCTGAAGAACACCGGAGCCGCCAAGTCCCGAGTCCCCAGGTGGCCTCTGTCTTCGACTGTCGACCCTGGTACTGCTGGCAGAAAGCAGAAATATGATGTGTGAGTGTGAGTCCGCACACTCAGTAATACATAGTCCAGATACCGTTAGGAGGGAGCACCTCCACCTCCAAATCACACACACTCGTGCAGCTCCTGTTTGTCCCTCTTCTGGGTCTTCACAGGAATGCGACTGCACACAGAACAAAGTTAGACAGCGTATTAGTCAGCAGAGAAATTACCTTGGTTCTGGTAGTCGATTTCTCGGCGGGGAGGTGGAGTTGCAGTCCGGCTTTTATGGTAGTGATGATAACGAGTGACAGCTGGTGCAGAGGATGAGTGACAGCTGTCACTTCTTCTGGGTCTGGCGCCCTCTCGTGCTTGGAGCCCGCACTCCAAGCAGGGCGCCCTCTGGTGGTGGTGGGCCAGCAGTACCTCCTCTTCAGCGGCCCACACAACATATACAGACAATCTCAGAATCTGATAGCAGTCAATACACAAAGGTGACGTGTGGGCAGGCTCGAGGATAGAAGACGTCTGTCCTGAGAAGAGCCAGAACCACACGATTTCCGCCGCCACCGAACCTGGTGAATACTGGAGCCGCCAAGTCCTGAATTCCCAGGTGATCACCGTCCCCGACTGTCGGATCTGGTACTGCTGGCGAGGAGCACAAACAGTGAGATGTGGGTGTGTGCACACCCAGTAACAAAAACAGTCAGAAGGTGGAAAGTCACCTCCACCTCTAATCACACACTCGTGCAGTTCCTGTTAACCACTTATCTGGTTGGGGTATGAACCGAAGCCGTCGCTGTTCACACCAAACGCCAATCCAGCAGATAAGGCACACAACAGGAAAGTGGCAGCGAGGTGGAGATGACATCCGGCTTTTATGGAGTGATGAAATAATGTGTGACAGCTGTCATGAGTTGATGTGTGACAGCTGTCACTCCCGGTTGTGTCCGTGGCGGCAGCGCCCTCTCGTGCCTGAAGCCCGCACTTCAGGCAGGGCGCCCTCTGGTGGTGGGCCAGCAGTACCTCCTCTTCTGGCGGCCCACACAACATCTTTAGCTTTATTGGGTTTTGCAGCCCATTCACGTTCCAGGATATCATTCTTAAACAGTTAGCCATTTCTACTCTTGTGACTTGGTAACAGTCCTGCTGTTAAATAAAACATCCTCTGATGTAAAACACACATCAGGAAAACTAAACTGAAATAAACTCCTGAACGTGGAAAACCCCTCCCTCTCCCTTTCTCTCATGTAACAGAAATCCCTCCCATAAACACAGCCCATGAGACACATGAGTAATCGCCCAATTGAAGCCCCCTCTTCCCCCTTTTGTCTCTCCTAAACTTAGGAATTATAGTGACAAATAAAATACCTACAATTAGGTGTATTGCAGAAGCAATATAATAGTCTTAATCTTAATTTCAATGAAACTGTAAATAACTGTTCATAAGAAATTGTAGTTTTTACAAAACAAAATAACTTAGATCATTTCCTTCAATATAAAACCGTGTTTTGCAGAAAAAAAAAAAAAATCTCCTTTACTCGCTGTCTGCCATTTAGTCCATAAACCACGTCATTCTTGGTGCTCCTCCTCTTCAGTGTGAGTGTTGTTTAGAAAGGCCAGAGCTTTACGGTGATCGGTGAATCTCATTCGCTTGCCTTCCCAAGTGAAGCGCAGCTCAGCCGGATAAGCCAGCGTGAAACACACATCCAGCTCATGTAGTCTCCTCCTGGCGTCCGTGAACTTCTTTCATTTCTCTGCTGTTTCTCTCGTCATGTCAGGAAAGAAGGACAGCCTACAGCCTCTCCACACGATGGTTTCTTTCTTTGTATACTTCTCTCTTGCTCTCATTCCAGGAAACTTAGGAATCGCAGCACAATGGGTCTGGGAGGTGTGTCCTCGTCTGGGACTGGTCCAGCAGTACAGTGGACCCACTGCAGCTGCGTGCGGTCAAGCTCAACACCGAGCGCCTCAGAGATGATCTGTCTCACACACTCGTCCAACTTTCCACCCTCAGACTTCTCTTTCAGACCTATTAAGCGCAGGTTTTGTCTCCTGTCCCGGTTAGCTGCGTCTTCAATGGCTTGGTGACGCTCCACGCACGTTTTAGCACTCTTTTCTGCAGACGCGCACAGCCTGAGATTCTCGTCTTCTAACTGGGAGATGCGGCTTTCTGCCTCCAGTCCAGTCGTAGCATAATCTGGTCAACATCGTTCTGTATCTCTTTGTTAGCTTCTTTTCTCATTCACCTCTTCTTGCAAGGTTGTCAGAAGCTGCCCAACTTTTCCCATTTCCTCAGAGACTGTTGCATTTCAAGCAGAACACTTGCTTCTGTGGTTTGGCTAGCGGGTTTAGGATTAGCTCCACTAGCTGTAGCACCGTGTTTGGCAGACGCTGTTCTAGTCGTCATTGCTCCAAAATGAGTGACAAACCCAGCACAGAACCACTTATTGTCGCTAAATGCAAAATATTTGTCCGAAGACACTGGAATCAATTAGCGAATTTAGATCAAATTAAGGGCTTTGACGGGCAGCTCCCACTCAAGCAACCATCCTGCTCAGTGCTGTCACGTGACCTCCGCAAGCCTAGATTTGATGTTTTGGTGAAAGCCCCCAGGTGGACTCCCAGAACTCTAACACTACTAGAACTGCCAAAGCTGCCAATTTGACGGGTAGCGTTCTGGCGGATGGAATGCATTGGCAGCAATAGTGACATGACATTCCATTGGCCAGAATGCTAAAGGTATTCATGCATGCTACAAAATGATGGTTTGGAAAAGGATCTAATAATATTATTGGTGAGTATTTATAAATAGTATTTAAAAAAGACAGAGTTGCAGAAAAATTTGAAATAAATGTTTACTTGAAGGATCATTCATTTGTAAAAGTTCTTTTTATAACAAAACACAAAAAAATAAATACTTTGTGCCTCTTTCAGGCGTTGTTCCTCAGAGTGTTTTGACCTTATTGTCACTGTTGTTTATCTCAGCCTGCCTTTTTGGGTATGGACCCCAGCCTGAACTGAACCTAATCTCTGTGACTCTGACATCTGAACCCTGCACTCATGTCCAGCCACTTTGTGCCAGTAAGTCTGACAAATTGAGGATTGCAGACTAACACATTTATAATAGTATTTAGTGATAATGTTCGTCATTAACTTTATTGACTTTTGTGCACGCTGCTGTGGGATTGTGGGGGAAAATGCAGTGCTCTGTGTCCACTGGAGTCCTGTAGAAGCTCACATTCTTCTTCTGTCCATGTCTGTTGTGACAGTGAACTGCATATGGTGTATTAGCGGAAGAAAATGGTGAAAAACACAGGAAAGTCTCATTGAGATGGCTTGTTTACACAGCCAAGTGTACTGCGACTGGCTAAACTTGACTTTAGGCCGCGTGCTGCACCCCCCACATGTGACATCATGTGTAGGTCCTCCATAGGGCCCCTTCCCAAAGGGAAGGGAAGGGACAAAAGCTGGGAGCACAGTGAGAAGCATGTCCTTAGACCTCTCCAGTGCTTTTGACAGCATACAGCTGGAAGAGAAGGGTGGGGATCATCATCATCTGCCACACTGGATGCTGGACTTCCTTTCAAACTGCCCACAGTATGTGAGGACATGCGACTGTGTGTCTGAGATGGCTGTCTGCAGCAGGGGGCCCCACAAGGACTGGTCCTGGCTCCGGTCCTCTTCACCCTCTGCACTGCAGGTTTCACACACAACTCACCCCAGTGCTATCTAACAGACGTTCTCTGATGACTCTGCAGCCATGGACCTCATCTCAGAGGAGGATGAGATGAGGTGCACGAGAGTACAGAGAATTATCTTGTTTTATGTTTCTGCTGTTTTTAATTACTGCAGAATTTATTTATTTATTTTACTGTGAAGCACTTTGGGATTTTTATCTGAAAAAGTGCTATATAAATAAATTTGACTGACTTACTTAACTGACACAGGACTTTTTAGACTGGTGTCTGCAGAACAAACCCCAGCTCAGTGCAGGTAAACCTAAAGAGCTGGTGGTGGATTTCCACAGGAATAAACAGGACACAGCGGCTCCAGTGAACATCCTGGGACAGGACATCGAGATGGTGTCATCTTACAAATATCTGGGCGTTCACTTGAACAATAAACTGGACTGGTCAGACCAAGCTGGACCTGCTGAGGAGACTCGGGTCTTTTGGAGTTCACTCCTGAAGACTTTTTCAGGACTGTGGTGGCATCGACATTTTCTACGGTGTAGTTTGTTGGGACAGCAACATCTCTGCTGCAGACAGAAGCAGACTGGACAAACTGATTATGAAGACCAGTGCTGTCCCGGGGTGCCAGCTGGATCCAGGGGAAGTGGTGGGAGAGAGGAGGATGAAGCTAAGCTACATGAATATTCAGTAAGGTATATCTTATATATTATATTCCAATTCTAAGGTGGAACTTTGCAAAGATATATCTAAATATCTAAAAAGGAAGAGTAAAATAGGAGAGTAGAAAAGCGCAGAGTAGAGCCACTTAGGTGAACCAGGGATGGTAGGTTTCATGATTTCAGTTCATAAGTTGGATTTCTTTCAAAGTGCAGAAAAGAGAAAACAGCTCCCCCAACTCTCTCTTTCTCTCTTAACAAAGAGGTTCATGGAGTTGATGTCCTCGCACACAAAATATGACGTCATGCTTTTAGGAAACGCCGCTCAACCTAAATATATTTTTCTAAAAACCACATACTGTAGATCACCAAGAAAGTTGCACTTTAGAATGCTGAAACAACACACAACAGACTCTCTGAACTTTGTGATCTGATGTAACGGAGGTGACGGTCTAGTGGTTAAGCATTGAGACCAGAGGATCCTCGGTTCAACTCCCAGCCTGACCGGAAAAACACTAAGGGCCTTTGGGCAAGGTCCTTAACCCCCAGTTGCTCCGGGTGTGTAGTGAGCGCCCTGCATGGCAGCAGCCTGACACTGGGGTGTGAGTGTGTTTGTGTGAATGTGAGGCATTATTGTAAAGCGCTTTGAGTGTCTGATGCAGATGGAAAAGTGCTCGATAAATGCAGTCCATTTAATGTTGTGGAGTTACGAGGTCCAGTGACACAACAGGTCGTCCCGCTGTACATCTGGAAATGTGAGTGTCACTGACTTTTACATACATGCAAATGTAAAAAAAAAAAAGAAGAATAAGAAGAAGAATAATCTGATTAATGGTTTACATGTACCAAAGGAATCTGAGTACTGGAGATAAATCCAGGTGAGTCAATCTGATAATGTAACAGATAAAGCATATTGGATTTTGCTGTTTACATGAACAATTAATAATCAGATAATGGCCAATAATCAGGTAGCAACCGGATTTTTCTGTGCATGTAAACGGGGCCAGTGCAAAATCCCCCTTTGTGGGACAATAAAGGATTCTCTTATCATTGATAAGATAGGTCATTGATCGACTGTTTTCCTCACACGGCTCTCAGATATGTTTATGATTACCGTGATGTGAAATCAAAGAACTATGCCTAAGCAAAGTGAAATAATAATAATAATCTTTTCGGCTGCTCCCTTGTTTTCACTCTGAGCCACCACACCACATCCAACGTGGATCTGCTTGTTAATTTGGCACAAGTTTTACACTGGATGCCCTTCCTGACACAACTCCACATTACACAGAGTGATGTGGCAGGGGTGGGTGTGAACTGGGAACCTTCAGCACTGGAAAAAAGCATACTGGACCACCAGCACGGCCTCAAACAACTACAATGAAGAATAAAAAACAAACAAAAAACAAACAAACTTGTTTTCCAATTTCTTGCTCAAATTAGAAAGGAGTGGCTTTTCAGGATGTTTTACTTTATTTATTTCATTTCTGGTTTCATGTTGAAAAATGAAGGAATGCTGCACTGATTTATGTGAAAAGCCTCTTTCTGAATCAGCTGTTTCTGATATACAGTGAGGAAAATAAGTATTTGAACATCTACCAACCAGCAAGAATTCTGTCTCTCACAGACCTGTTAATTTTTCTTTAAGAAGCCTCTTATTCTGCACTCTTTACCTGTATTAATTGCACCTGTTTGAACTTGTTACCTGTATAAAAGACACCTGTTCACACACTCAATCAGTCACACTCCAACCTGTCCACCATAGCCAAGACCAAAGAGCTGTCTAAGGACACCAGGGACAAAACTGTAGACCTAAACAAGGCTGGGATGGACTACAGGACAACAGGCAAGCAGCTTGGTAGAAGACAACAACTGTTATGATTATTTATTAGAAAGTGGAAGAAACACAAGATGACTGTCAATCTCCCTCGGTCTGGGATTCCATGCAAGATCTCACTTTGTGGGGTAAGGATGATTCTGAGAAAGCTCAGAACTACACAGGAGGACCTGGTCAATGACCTGAAGAGAGCTGGGACCACAGTCACAAAGATTACATTAGTAACACATGATGCTGTCATGGTTTAAAATCCTGCAGGGCAGCAAGGTCCCCCTGCTCAAGCCAGGTCCAGGCCCGTTTGAAGTTCACCAGTGACCATCTGGATGATCCACAGGAGGCATGGGAGAAGGTCATGTGGTCAGATGAGACCAGAATAGAGCTTTTTGGAATCAACTCCACTTACCATGTTTAGAGGATGAGAACAACCCCAAGAAAACCATCCCAACCGTGAAGAATGGGGGTGGAAACATCATACTCTGGGGGTGCTCTTCTGCAAAGGGGACAGGACGACTGCACCGTATTGAAGGGAGGATGGATGGGGTCACGTATTGCAGGATTTTGGCAAAACAACCTCCTTCCCTCAGTCAGAGCATTGAAGATGGGTCATGGCTGGGTCTTCAGCATGACAATGACCCCAAACACACAGCCAGGGCAACTAAGGAGGGGCTCCGTAAGAAGCATTTCAAGGTCCTGGAGTGGCCTGGCCAGTCTCCAGACCTGAACTCAATAGAAAATCTTTGGAGAGAGCTGAAACTCCAAACTTGAAAGATCTGGAGAAGATCTGTATGGAGGAGTGGACCAAAATCCCTGCTGCAGTGTGTGAAAACCTGGTGAAAAACTACAGAAGATGTTTGACCTTTTTAATTTCAAACAAAGGCTACTGTACCAAATATTAACATTGATTTTTCACAGGTGTTCAAATACTTATTTGCAGCTGTAACATACAAATAAATTATTAAAAAATCATACATTGTGATACATTTCCGGAATTTTATTTTTTTTTAGATTATGTCTCTCACAGTGGACATGCACCTAAGATGAAAATTTCAGACCCCTCCATGATTTCTAAGTGGGAGAACTTGCAAAACCGCAGAGTGTTCAAATACTTATTTTCCTCACTGTATTTTTGATGCATGGCTGACTATTGGAGGAAGCAGCTGCACATGAAGCAGAGACGCAGTGAGCCAAATGGAACATGAACTTTAGTTTATTCTACTTTTTCAGCTTCATCGTCACTAATACAGAAACAAAGGCTGTTTTACCACATGTGGGTGTAAAGCTGAAGTCTACACAGATGTAAAATTGTGCATTTGTGAAAGTTGGACAAATTGGTCCATGGTGGCTTTTGTGGGAACTCTGCACAGAAGAAGGTGTTTAGGTTACTGACCACTGTGAAGTGAAGATGCCAAAAAAGAGAGTACTGTCTGCAGGAGCTCCGTCTGGTGGTGTCAAAGTGTCCATGTCCTGGAGGACATTGTAGGGCAGCTGACCGTCAGCCTGGCACAGCAACTGGGCTTTGACAAACGTGGTCCACCGTCGCTGCAGGCTCCTCTGGCCACCGGTGTCACTCTAAAGCACAAGACCACAGAGAAGAAAACAAGCTCAGCTCACAAACAAAACCCCATCCACACTCACTGGCCACTTTATTAGGTACACTTGCTAGTACCGGGTTGGACCTCTATTGCCTTCAGAACCACCTTAATTCTTCATGGCACAGGATTCAACAAGGTGTTGGAAACCTTCCCCAGAGATGTTGGTCCATACTGACTATTCAACCACTCTGTTCATTCTCCTCTGACCTCAACAAAGCATTTTCATCAACACAACCGCCGCTTTCTGGATATCTTCTCTTTTTTGGACCATTCTCTGTAAACCCCCGAGATGGTTGTGGGTGAAAATCCCAGTAGATCAGCAGTTCCTGAAACCCTCAGACCACCCCGTCTGTAACCACTGTGCCACACTCAAAGTCCCGTAAATCCCCTTTTCTTCGCCATTCTGATGCTCAGTTTGAACTTCAGCAAGTTGTCTTAACCACATATAGATGACTAAATGCATGCAGTACATGCTGCCACGTGACTGGCTGATTCAATTCATCAGGTGTACCTATTAAAGTAGCTGCTGAATGCACATTTTCAAAGTCTAACACAAGAGAACATCTGCATCACTTTATTTCACTTGTATATCACCAAATCCCAACAAAGCTGACTCGACGTGCTTCACACAGGTAAGGTCCAACCTCACCAACCCCCAGAGCAAGAACACATACTGAGGAAGCAGACCAGACTCAGAAGGGTGACCCACTGCCAGCGGTGGGCACAGCTAACCAAAAAGTTAGCTACCATAACAATTAATCCACTAAATGAATAATCAATAACTTTTAGTATTGATTTGGATGGATTTCACTGTTGGCTTCTGACAAACCAGTTACAGTTTAAGTGCCAGAGGGGCTGCTGGGTAAATTCACATAACCCACACATTCCCAGGATCACAAACACAAAGAATGCACGAAAACTAAATGAATAAAAAACAAAACCCCAAACACTGTCATACGTAGATAACGCATTTTATCTTCTCATTATCTTTCAAAAGCAGTAAATCACAGGAGTCACGGTTTGTCTCTGTATTCGATAACGTATTTTATCTTCTCATTATCTTTCAAAAGCAGCAAATCACAGGAGTCACGGTTTGTCTCTGTATTCGATAACGTATTTTTTCTTATTATCTTTCAAAAGCAGCAAATCGCAGGAGTCACGGTTTGTCTCTGTATTCGATAACGCATTTTATCTTCTCATTATCTTTCAAAAGAAGCAAATCGCAGGAGTCACGGTTTGTCTCTGTATTCGATAACGCATTTTATCTTCTCATTATCTTTCAAAAGCAGCAAATCGCAGGAGTCACGGTTTGTCTCTGTATTCGATAACGCATTTTATCTTCTCATTATCTTTCAAAAGAAGCAAATCGCAGGAGTCACGGTTTGTCTCTGTATTCGATAACGCATTTTATCTTCTCATTATCTTTCAAAAGAAGCAAATCGCAGGAGTCACGGTTTGTCTCTGTATTCGATAACGCATTTTATCTTCTCATTATCTTTCAAAAGAAGCAAATCGCAGGAGTCACGGTTTGTCTCTGTATTCGATAACGCATTTTATCTTCTCATTATCTTTCAAAAGCAGTAAATCACAGGAGTCACGGTTTGTCTCTGTATTCGATAACGTATTTTATCTTCTCATTATCTTTCAAAAGCAGCAAATCACAGGAGTCACGGTTTGTCTCTGTATTCGATAACGTATTTTTTCTTATTATCTTTCAAAAGCAGCAAATCGCAGGAGTCACGGTTTGTCTCTGTATTCGATAACGCATTTTATCTTCTCATTATCTTTCAAAAGAAGCAAATCGCAGGAGTCACGGTTTGTCTCTGTATTCGATAACGCATTTTATCTTCTCATTATCTTTCAAAAGAAGCAAATCGCAGGAGTCACGGTTTGTCTCTGTATTCGATAACGCATTTTATCTTCTCATTATCTTTCAAAAGAAGCAAATCGCAGGAGTCACGGTTTGTCTCTGTATTCGATAACGCATTTATCTTCTCATTATCTTTCAAAAGAAGCAAATCGCAGGAGTCACGGTTTGTCTCTGTATTCGATAACGCATTTTATCTTCTCATTATCTTTCAAAAGAAGCAAATCGCAGGAGTCACGGTTTGTCTCTGTATTCGATAACGCATTTTATCTTCTCATTATCTTTCAAAAGAAGCAAATCGCAGGAGTCACGGTTTGTCTCTGTATTCGATAACGCATTTTATCTTCTCATTATCTTTCAAAAGAAGCAAATCGCAGGAGTCACGGTTTGTCTCTGTATTCGATAACGCATTTTATCTTCTCATTATCTTTCAAAAGAAGCAAATCGCAGGAGTCACGGTTTGTCTCTGTATTCGATAACGCATTTTATCTTCTCATTATCTTTCAAAAGAAGCAAATCGCAGGAGTCACGGTTTGTCTCTGTATTCGATAACGCATTTTATCTTCTCATTATCTTTCAAAAGCAGTAAATCGCAGGAGTCACGGTTTGTCTCTGTAGTCGATAACGTATTTTTTCTTATCTTTCAAAAGTAGCAAATCGCAGGAGTCACGGTTTGTCTCTGTATTCGATAACGCATTTATCTTCTCATTATCTTTCAAAAGAAGCAAATCGCAGGAGTCACGGTTTGTCTCTGTATTCGATAACGCATTTTATCTTCTCATTATCTTTCAAAAGCAGTAAATCGCAGGAGTCACGGTTTGTCTCTGTATTCGATAACGTATTTTTTCTTATTATCTTTCAAAAGCAGCAAATCGCAGGAGTCACGGTTTGTCTCTGTATTCGATAACGCATTTTATCTTCTCATTATCTTTCAAAAGCAGCAAATCACAGGAGTCACGGTTTGTCTCTGTATTCGATAACGTATTTTATCTTATTATCTTTCAAAAGCAGCAAATCGCAGGAGTCACGGTTTGTCTCTGTATTCGATAACGTATTTTATCTTATTATCTTTCAAAAGCAGTAAATCACAGCAGTCACGGTTTGTCTGTGTATACGATAACGTATTTTATCTTATCTTTCAAAAGCAGCAAATCACAGGAGTCACGGTTTGTCTCTGTAGTCGATAACGTATTTTATCTTCTCATTATCTTTCAAAAGTAGCAAATCACAGGAGTCACGGTTTGTCTCTGTATTCGATAACGCATTTTATCTTCTCATTATCTTTCAAAAGAAGCAAATCGCAGGAGTCACGGTTTGTCTCTGTATTCGATAACGCATTTTATCTTCTCATTATCTTTCAAAAGAAGCAAATCGCAGGAGTCACGGTTTGTCTCTGTATTCGATAACGCATTTTATCTTCTCATTATCTTTCAAAAGCAGTAAATCGCAGGAGTCACGGTTTGTCTCTGTAGTCGATAACGTATTTTTTCTTATCTTTCAAAAGTAGCAAATCGCAGGAGTCACGGTTTGTCTCTGTATTCGATAACGCATTTTATCTTCTCATTATCTTTCAAAAGAAGCAAATCGCAGGAGTCACGGTTTGTCTCTGTATTCGATAACGCATTTTATCTTCTCATTATCTTTCAAAAGCAGTAAATCGCAGGAGTCACGGTTTGTCTCTGTATTCGATAACGTATTTTTTCTTATTATCTTTCAAAAGCAGCAAATCGCAGGAGTCACGGTTTGTCTCTGTATTCGATAACGCATTTTATCTTCTCATTATCTTTCAAAAGCAGCAAATCGCAGGAGTCACGGTTTGTCTCTGTATTCGATAACGTATTTTATCTTATTATCTTTCAAAAGCAGCAAATCGCAGGAGTCACGGTTTGTCTCTGTATTCGATAACGTATTTTATCTTATTATCTTTCAAAAGCAGTAAATCACAGCAGTCACGGTTTGTCTGTGTATACGATAACGTATTTTATCTTATCTTTCAAAAGCAGCAAATCACAGGAGTCACGGTTTGTCTCTGTAGTCGATAACGTATTTTATCTTCTCATTATCTTTCAAAAGTAGCAAATCACAGGAGTCACGGTTTGTCTCTGTATTCGATAACGCATTTTATCTTCTCATCTTTCAAAAGCAGTAAATCACAGGAGTCACGGTTTGTCTCTGTATTCGATAACGCATTTTATCCTCTCATTATCTTTCAAAAGCAGTAAATCACAGGAGTCACGGTTTGTCTCTGTATTCGATAACGCATTTTATCTTCTCATTATCTTTCAAAAGTAGCAAATCACAGGCGTCACGGTTTGTCTCTGTATTCGATAACGTATTTTTTCTTATTATCTTTCAAAAGCAGCAAATCGCAGGAGTCACGGTTTGTCTCTGTATTCAATAACGCATTTTATCTTCTCATTATCTTTCAAAAGTAGCAAATCGCAGGAGTCACGGTTTGTCTCTGTATTCGATAACGTATTTTATCTTATTATCTTTCAAAAGCAGCAAATCACAGGAGTCACGGTTTGTCTCTGTAGTCGATAACGCATTTTATCTTCTCATTATCTTTCAAAAGCAGTAAATCACAGCAGTCACGGTTTGTCTGTGTATACGATAACGTATTTTATCTTATCTTTCAAAAGCAGCAAATCACAGGAGTCACGGTTTGTCTCTGTATTCGATAACGGATTTTATCTTCTCATTATCTTTCAAAAGCAGTAAATCACAGGAGTCACGGTTTGTCTCTGTATTCGATAACGCATTTTATCCTCTCATTATCTTTCAAAAGCAGTAAATCACAGGAGTCACGGTTTGTCTCTGTATTCGATAACGCATTTTATCCTCTCATTATCTTTCAAAAGCAGTAAATCACAGGAGTCACGGTTTGTCTCTGTATTCGATAACGCATTTTATCTTCTCATTATCTTTCAAAAGCAGTAAATCACAGGAGTCACGGTTTGTCTCTGTATTCGATAACGCATTTTATCCTCTCATTATCTTTCAAAAGCAGTAAATCACAGGAGTCACGGTTTGTCTCTGTATTCGATAACGCATTTTATCCTCTTATCTTTCAAAAGCAGTAAATCACAGGAGTCACGGTTTGTCTCTGTATTCGATAACGCATTTTATCCTCTTATCTTTCAAAAGCAGTAAATCACAGGAGTCACGGTTTGTCTCTGTAGTCGATAACGTATTTTATCTTATCTTTCAAAAGCAGTAAATCACAGGAGTCACGGTTTGTCTCTGTATTCGATAACGTATTTTTTCTTCTCATTATCTTTCAAAAGCAGCAAATCACAGGAGTCACGGTTTGTCTCTGTAGTCGATAACGCATTTTATCTTCTCATTATCTTTCAAAAGCAGCAAATCACAGGAGTCACGGTTTGTCTCTGTATTCGATAACGTATTTTTTCTTCTCATTATCTTTCAAAAGCAGCAAATCACAGGAGTCACGGTTTGTCTCTGTAGTCGATAACGCATTTTATCTTCTCATTATCTTTCAAAAGCAGCAAATCACAGGAGTCACGGTTTGTCTCTGTATTCGATAACGCATTTTATCTTCGCATTATCTTTCAAAAGTAGCAAATCACAGGAGTCACGGTTTGTCTCTGTATTAGATAACGCATTTTATCTTCTCATTATCTTTCAAAAGCAGTAAATCACAGGAGTCACGGTTTGTCTCTGTATTAGATAACGTATTTTATCTTATCTTTCAAAAGCAGCAAATCACAGGAGTCACGGTTTGTCTCTGTAGTCGATAACGCATTTTATCTTCTCATTATCTTTCAAAAGCAGTAAATCACAGCAGTCACGGTTTGTCTCTGTATTCGATAACGTATTTTATCTCATCTTTCAAAAGCAGCAAATCACAGGAGTCACGGTTTGTCTCTGTATTCGATAATGTATTTTATCTTCTCATTATCTTTCAAAAGTAGCAAATCACAGGAGTCACGGTTTGTCTCTGTATTCGATAACGCATTTTATCTTCTCATTATCTTTCAAAAGCAGTAAATCACAGGAGTCACGGTTTGTCTCTGTATTAGATAACGCATTTTATCTTCTCATTATCTTTCAAAAGCAGCAAATCACAGGAGTCACGGTTTGTCTCTAGTCGATAACGCATTTTATCTTCTCATTATCTTTCAAAAGCAGTAAATCACAGGAGTCACGGTTTGTCTCTGTATTCGATAACGTATTTTATCTTATCTTTCAAAAGTAGCAAATCACAGGAGTCACGGTTTGTCTCTGTATTAGATAACACATTTTATCTTATCATTATCTTTCAAAAGCAGCAAATCACAGGAGTCGCGGTTTGTCTCTGTATTCGATAACGCATTTTATCTTCTCATTATCTTTCAAAAGCAGCAAATCACAGGAGTCACGGTTTGTCTCTGTATTCGATAACGCATTTTATCTTCTCATTATCTTTCAAAAGTAGCAAATCGCAGGAGTCACGGTTTGTCTCTGTATTCGATAACGTATTTTATCTTATTATCTTTCAAAAGCAGCAAATCACAGGAGTCACGGTTTGTCTCTGTAGTCGATAACGCATTTTATCTTCTCATTATCTTTCAAAAGCAGTAAATCACAGCAGTCACGGTTTGTCTGTGTATACGATAACGTATTTTATCTTATCTTTCAAAAGCAGCAAATCACAGGAGTCACGGTTTGTCTCTGTATTCGATAACGGATTTTATCTTCTCATTATCTTTCAAAAGCAGTAAATCACAGGAGTCACGGTTTGTCTCTGTATTCGATAACGCATTTTATCCTCTCATTATCTTTCAAAAGCAGTAAATCACAGGAGTCACGGTTTGTCTCTGTATTCGATAACGCATTTTATCCTCTCATTATCTTTCAAAAGCAGTAAATCACAGGAGTCACGGTTTGTCTCTGTATTCGATAACGCATTTTATCTTCTCATTATCTTTCAAAAGCAGTAAATCACAGGAGTCACGGTTTGTCTCTGTATTCGATAACGCATTTTATCCTCTCATTATCTTTCAAAAGCAGTAAATCACAGGAGTCACGGTTTGTCTCTGTATTCGATAACGCATTTTATCCTCTTATCTTTCAAAAGCAGTAAATCACAGGAGTCACGGTTTGTCTCTGTATTCGATAACGCATTTTATCCTCTTATCTTTCAAAAGCAGTAAATCACAGGAGTCACGGTTTGTCTCTGTAGTCGATAACGTATTTTATCTTATCTTTCAAAAGCAGTAAATCACAGGAGTCACGGTTTGTCTCTGTATTCGATAACGTATTTTTTCTTCTCATTATCTTTCAAAAGCAGCAAATCACAGGAGTCACGGTTTGTCTCTGTAGTCGATAACGCATTTTATCTTCTCATTATCTTTCAAAAGCAGCAAATCACAGGAGTCACGGTTTGTCTCTGTATTCGATAACGTATTTTTTCTTCTCATTATCTTTCAAAAGCAGCAAATCACAGGAGTCACGGTTTGTCTCTGTAGTCGATAACGCATTTTATCTTCTCATTATCTTTCAAAAGCAGCAAATCACAGGAGTCACGGTTTGTCTCTGTATTCGATAACGCATTTTATCTTCGCATTATCTTTCAAAAGTAGCAAATCACAGGAGTCACGGTTTGTCTCTGTATTAGATAACGCATTTTATCTTCTCATTATCTTTCAAAAGCAGTAAATCACAGGAGTCACGGTTTGTCTCTGTATTAGATAACGTATTTTATCTCATCTTTCAAAAGCAGCAAATCACAGGAGTCACGGTTTGTCTCTGTAGTCGATAACGCATTTTATCTTCTCATTATCTTTCAAAAGCAGTAAATCACAGCAGTCACGGTTTGTCTCTGTATTCGATAACGTATTTTATCTCATCTTTCAAAAGCAGCAAATCACAGGAGTCACGGTTTGTCTCTGTATTCGATAATGTATTTTATCTTCTCATTATCTTTCAAAAGTAGCAAATCACAGGAGTCACGGTTTGTCTCTGTATTCGATAACGCATTTTATCTTCTCATTATCTTTCAAAAGCAGTAAATCACAGGAGTCACGGTTTGTCTCTGTATTAGATAACGCATTTTATCTTCTCATTATCTTTCAAAAGCAGCAAATCACAGGAGTCACGGTTTGTCTCTAGTCGATAACGCATTTTATCTTCTCATTATCTTTCAAAAGCAGTAAATCACAGGAGTCACGGTTTGTCTCTGTATTCGATAACGTATTTTATCTTATCTTTCAAAAGTAGCAAATCACAGGAGTCACGGTTTGTCTCTGTATTAGATAACACATTTTATCTTATCATTATCTTTCAAAAGCAGCAAATCACAGGAGTCGCGGTTTGTCTCTGTATTCGATAACGCATTTTATCTTCTCATTATCTTTCAAAAGCAGCAAATCACAGGAGTCACGGTTTGTCTCTGTATTCGATAACGCATTTTATCTTCTCATTATCTTTCAAAAGCAGCAAATCACAGGAGTCACGGTTTGTCTCTGTATTCGATAATGTATTTTATCTTCTCATTATCTTTCAAAAGCAGTAAATCACAGGAGTCACGTTTGTCTCTGTATTCAATAATGTATTTTATCTTCTCATTATCTTTCAAAAGCAGCAAATCACAGGAGTCACGGTTTGTCTCTGTATTCGATAACGTATTTTATCTTATTATCTTTCAAAAGCAGCAAATCACAGGAGTCACGGTTTGTCTCTGTATTCGATAACGTATTTTTTCTTATTATCTTTCAAAAGCAGCAAATCACAGGAGTCACTGTTTGTCTCTGTATTCGATAACGTATTTTTTCTTATCTTTCAAAAGCAGCAAATCACAGGAGTCACGGTTTGTCTCTGTATTCGATAACATATTTTTTCTTCTCATTATCTTTCAAAAGCAGCAAATCACAGGAGTCACGGTTTGTCTCTGTAGTCGATAACGCATTTTATCTTCTCATTATCTTTCAAAAGCAGCAAATCACAGGAGTCACGTTTGTCTCTGTATTCGATAACGTATTTTATCTTCGCATTATCTTTCAAAAGTAGCAAATCACAGGAGTCACGGTTTGTCTCTGTATTAGATAACGCATTTTATCTTCTCATTATCTTTCAAAAGCAGTAAATCACAGGAGTCACGGTTTGTCTCTGTATTAGATAACGTATTTTATCTTATCTTTCAAAAGCAGCAAATCACAGGAGTCACGGTTTGTCTCTGTATTCGATAACGCATTTTATCTTCTCATTATCTTTCAAAAGCAGTAAATCACAGCAGTCACGGTTTGTCTCTGTATTCGATAACGTATTTTATCTCATCATCTTTCAAAAGCAGCAAATCACAGGAGTCACGGTTTGTCTCTGTATTCGATAATGTATTTTATCTTCTCATTATCTTTCAAAAGTAGCAAATCACAGGAGTCACGGTTTGTCTCTGTATTAGATAAAGCATTTTATCTTATTATCTTTCAAAAGCAGCAAATCGCAGGAGTCACGGTTTGTCTCTGTAGTCGATAACGTATTTTATCTTCTCATTATCTTTCCAAAGCAGTAAATCTCAGGAGTCACGGTTTGTCTCTGTAGTCGATAACGTATTTTATCTTCTCATTATCTTTCAAAAGCAGCAAATCACAGGAGTCACGGTTTGTCTCTGTATTCGATAACGTATTTTATCTTATCTTTCAAAAGTAGCAAATCACAGGAGTCACGGTTTGTCTCTGTATTCGATAACGTATTTTATCTCATCTTTCAAAAGCAGCAAATCACAGGAGTCACGGTTTGTCTCTGTAGTCGATAACGTATTTTATCTTCTCATTATCTTTCAAAAGCAGCAAATCACAGGAGTCACGGTTTGTCTCTGTAGTCGATAACGTATTTTATCTTCTCATTATCTTTCAAAAGCAGCAAATCACAGGAATCACGGTTTGTCTCTGTAGTCGATAAATCATTTTATCTTATTATCTTTCAAAAGCAGCAAATCACAGGAGTCACGGTTTGTCTCTGTATTCGATAACGTATTTTTTCTTATTATCTTTCAAAAGCAGCAAATCACAGGAGTCACGGTTTGTCTCTGTATTCGATAACGTATTTTTTCTTCTCATTATCTTTCAAAAGCAGCAAATCACAGGAGTCACGGTTTGTCTCTGTATTCGATAACGTATTTTTTCTTCTCATTATCTTTCAAAAGCAGCAAATCACAGGAGTCACGGTTTGTCTCTGTAGTCGATAACGCATTTTATCTTCTCATCTTTCAAAAGCAGCAAATCACAGGAGTCACGTTTGTCTCTGTATTCGATAACGTATTTTATCTTCGCATTATCTTTCAAAAGTAGCAAATCACAGGAGTCACGGTTTGTCTCTGTATTAGATAACGCATTTTATCTTCTCATTATCTTTCAAAAGCAGTAAATCACAGGAGTCACGGTTTGTCTCTGTATTAGATAACGTATTTTATCTTATCTTTCAAAAGCAGCAAATCACAGGAGTCACGGTTTGTCTCTGTATTCGATAACGCATTTTATCTTCTCATTATCTTTCAAAAGCAGTAAATCACAGCAGTCACGGTTTGTCTCTGTATTCGATAACGTATTTTATCTCATCATCTTTCAAAAGCAGCAAATCACAGGAGTCACGGTTTGTCTCTGTATTCGATAATGTATTTTATCTTCTCATTATCTTTCAAAAGTAGCAAATCACAGGAGTCACGGTTTGTCTCTGTATTAGATAACGCATTTTATCTTCTCATTATCTTTCAAAAGCAGTAAATCGCAGGCGTCACGGTTTGTCTCTGTATTCGATAACGCATTTTATCTTCTCATTATCTTTCAAAAGCAGTAAATCGCAGGAGTCACGGTTTGTCTCTGTAGTCGATAACGCATTTTATCTTCTCATTATCTTTCAAAAGCAGCAAATCGCAGGAGTCACGGTTTGTCTCTGTATTCGATAACGTATTTTTTCTTATCTTTCAAAAGCAGCAAATCGCAGGAGTCACGGTTTGTCTCTGTAGTCGATAACGCATTTTATCTTCTCATTATCTTTCAAAAGCAGCAAATCACAGGAGTCAGTTTGTCTCTGTATTCGATAATGTATTTTATCTTCTCATTATCTTTCAAACGTAGCAAATCACAGGAGTCACGGTTTGTCTCTGTATTAGATAACGCATTTTATCTTCTCATTATCTTTCAAAAGCAGTAAATCACAGCAGTCACGTTTTGTCTCTGTATTCGATAACGTATTTTATCTCATTATCTTTCAAAAGCATCAAATCACAGGAGTCACGGTTTGTCTCTGTATTCGATAACGTATTTTATCTTATCTTTCAAAAGCAGCAAATCACAGGAGTCACGGTTTGTCTCTGTATTCGATAACGTATTTTATCTCATTATCTTTCAAAAGCATCAAATCACAGGAGTCACGGTTTGTCTCTGTATTTGATAATGTATTTTTTGTTATCTTTCAAATGCAGCAAATCACAGGAGTCACGGTTTGTCTCTGTATTCAATAATGCATTTTTATCTTATCTTTCAAAAGCAGTAAATCACAGGACTCACGGTTTGTCTCTGTATTCAATAATGCATTTTTATCTTATCTTTCAAAAGCAGTAAATCACAGGAGTCACGGTTTGTCTCTGTATTCGATAACGCATTTTATCTTATTACCTTTCAAAAGCAGTAAATCACAGGAGTGACAGTTTGTCTCTGTATTAGATAATGTATTTTCCAGGTTAAAAACTGCTGTTTCTTTCACACTTTTTCAGTCCTGCGGCTTAAACAATGATGCGTCTATTTTATGGATTTTTACAGGCTTTCCTGTAATTTACTGATAAATTGAAATTCGTCCATTAATGGTGTCTATTGATTGGCAGAGTAAAACACATGGAGTAAATATAAATTCTTACCTGTTAGCTTCAGTGGGATTCATCGCATCCTGAAGAAAAACAATCCACATAAAGTGTCCTGATGATCTAAAACACCATCTAAAAATACTTTAATTCCTTGTCGTGGCCAAAGAAAAGTCTCTCTGTCATACAGCTGCCCTGTCAGATCTCCTCTCTCCCACTGGGTCTTTGCACCCAAAATCAGATGATTCTGGGTGCAGACGATGAAGTTATTCCATCAGCCACAAAGAAATAAAATACAATAATGTTAAAATTACTACTTCTGTGTGGAGCGGACGGGAACACTGTAACGTCCAAAATGAACCTGAATGACACACAATGCTCCCTACGTAGACCAGCATATCACGTCCTGCGCTTAATGATGATGTCATCGGCCAGCGAGAGCCAGTCTACTACAAACATACAGGGACTAAAATTTTGATTTTAGGCTTTACAAACGTTTTGGACAATGATTTTTTTATGGTAGTTTGAGTCTTTAATTTATCAAATACTAATGTTCCTCTCAAATTATAGCTGAACTCCCTCATTTTAAACAGATCCTGGAAATGTTGAGGCAAAAGTTTATTTTTAACTTTATACATGATTTGTATGATGACATAATCAACCAAGTCCCAGAATTTCAAGATGTGTAAACAGACATATAGTGGGTTTGTTGGTTCATGATGTGGTTTTTTACTGATAACTCGTATAGCTTTCGTTTGTCATAAAAATACTGTATTTGTTTTATATGTGTTTCACCAAACCCAAGACAGATCCTTGTGCAACCCCGTATTTCATTGGAACAAGGTTTTTGATCAAGGTTTGTTTATTGTGCTTTACAATTTAACATGGGTTCAAGAGAATGAGAATAAAAAAACTGAGACACCCCCACCCTTCCTCCTCCCAAATATCAGACTCACAGTGAAACAAAACACAGAGATCCCATAGTCAAGCATAAAAAAAGACATAACAACAATAGACAGACATCCCAGAAAAATGATAGTAATAATAATCGAATCAATTTTATTTATATAGCGCCAAATCACAACAAACAGTTGCCCCAAGGCGCTTTATATTGTAAGGCAAAAGCCATACAATAATTACAGAAAAACCCCAACGGTCAAAACAACCCCCTGTGAGCAAGCACTTGGCTACAGTGGGAAGGAAAAACTCCCTTTTAACAGGAAGAAACCTCCAGCAGAACCAGGCTCAGGGAGGGGCAGTCTTCTGCTGGGACTGGCTGGGGCTGAGGGAGAGAACCAGGAAAAAGACATGCTGTGGAAGAGAGCAGAGATCAATCACTAATGATTAAATGCAGAGTGGTGCATACAGAGCAAAAAGAGAAAGAAACACTCAGTGCATCATGGGAACCCCCCAGCAGTCTAAGTCTATAGCAGCATAACTAAGGGATGGTTCAGGGTCACCTGATCCAGCCCTAACTATAAGCTTTAGCAAAAAGGAAAGTTTTAAGCCTAATCTTAAAAGTAGAGAGGTTGTCTGTCTCCCTGATCTGAATTGGGAGCTGGTTCCACAGGAGAGGAGCCTGAAAGCTGAAGGCTCTGCCTCCCATTCTACTCTTACAAACCCTAGGAACTACAAGTAAGCCTGCAGTTTGAGAGCGAAGCGCTCTATTGGGGTGATATGGTACTATGAGGTCCCTAAGATAAGATGGGACCTGATTATTCGAAACCTTATAAGTAAGAAGAAGAATTTTAAATTCTATTCTAGAATTAACAGGAAGCCAATGAAGAGAGGCCAATATGGGTGAGATATGCTCTCTCCTTCTAGTCCCTGTCAGTACTCTAGCTGCAGCATTTTGAATGAACTGAAGGCTTTTCAGGGAACTTTTAGGACAACCTGATACTAATGAATTACAGTAGTCCAGCCTAGAGGAAATAAATGCATGAATTAGTTTTTCAGCATCACTCTGAGACAAGACCTTTCTAATTTTAGAGATATTGCGCAAATGCAAAAAAAGCAGTCCTACATGTTTAATATGCGCATTGAATGACATATCCTGATCAAAAATGACTCCAAGATTTCTCACAGTATTACTGGAGGTCAAGGTAATGCCATCCAGAGTAAGGATCTGGTTAGACACCATGTTTCTAAGATTTGTGGGGCCAAGTACAATAACTTCAGTTTTATTTGAGTTTAAAAGCAGGAAATTAGAGGTCATCCATGTCTTTATGTCTGTAAGACATTCCTGCAGTTTAACTAATTGGTGTGTGTCCTCTGGCTTCATGGATAGATAAAGCTGAGTATCATCTGCGTAACAATGAAAATTTAAGCAATGCTTTCTAATAATACTGCCTAAGGGAAGCATGTATAAAGTGAATAAAATTGGTCCTAGCACAGAACCTTGTGGAACTCCATAATTAACCTTAGTCTGTGAAGAAGATTCCCCATTTACATGAACAAATTGTAATCTATTAGATAAATATGATTCAAACCACTGCAGCGCAGTGCCTTTAATACCTATGGCATGCTCTAATCTCTGTAATAAAATTTTATGGTCAACAGTATCAAAAGCAGCACTGAGGTCTAACAGGACGAGCAGAGAGATGAGTCCACTGTCTGAGGCCATAAGAAGATCATTTGTAACCTTCACTAATGCTGTTTCTGTATTATGATGAATTCTAAACCCTGACTGAAACTCTTCAAATAGACCATTCCTCTGCAGATGATCAGTTAGCTGTTTTACAACTACCCTTTCAAGAATTTCTGAGAGAAAAGGAAGGTTGGAGATTGGCCTATAATTAGCTAAGATAGCTGGGTCAAGTGATGGCTTTTTAAGTAATGGTTTAATTACTGCCACCTTAAAAGCCTGTGGTACATAGCCAACTAACAAAGATAGATTGATCATATTTAAGATCGAAGCATTAACTAATGGTAGGGCTTCCTTGAGCAGCCTGGTAGGAATGGGGTCTAATAGACATGTTGATGGTTTGGAGGAAGTAACTATGAAAGTAACTCAGACAGAACAATCGGAGAGAAAGAGTCTAACCAAATACCAGCATTACTGAAAGCAGCCAAAGATAACGATACGTCTTTGGGATGGTTATGAGTAATTTTTTCTCTAATAGTTAAAATTTTATTTGCAAACAAAGTCATGAAGTCATTACTAGTTAAAGTTAAAGGAATACTCGGCTCAATAGAGCTCTGACTCTTTGTCAGCCTGGCTACAGTGCTGAAAAGAAACCTGGGGTTGTTCTTATTTTCTTCAATTAGTGATGAGTAGTAAGATGTCCTAGCTTTACGGAGGGCTTTTTTTTATAGAGCAACAGACTCTTTTTCCAGGCTAAGTGAAGATCTTCTAAATTAGTGAGATGCCATTTCCTCTCCAACTTACGGGTTATCTGCTTTAAGCTGCGAGTTTGTGAGTTATACCACGGAGTCAGGCACTTCTGATTTAAGGCTCTCTTTTTCAGAGGAGCTACAGCATCCAAAGTTGTCCTCAATGAGGATATAAAACTATTGACGAGATACTCTCTCTCACTCACAGAGTTTAGGTAGCTACTGTGCACTGTGTTGGTATATGGCATTGGAGAACATAAAGAAGGAATCATATCCTTAAACCTAGTTACAGTGCTTTCTGAAAGACTTCTACCGTAATGAAACTTATTCCCCACTGCTGGGTAGTCCATCAGAGTAAATGTAAATGTTATTAAGAAATGATCAGACAGAAGGGGGTTTTCAGGGAATACTGTTAAGTCTTCAATTTCCATACCATAAGTCAGAACAAGATCTAAGATATGATTAAAGTGGTGGGTGGACTCATTTACATTTTGAGCAAAGCCAATCGAGTCTAACAACAGATTAAATGCAGTGTTGAGGCTGTCATTCTCAGCATCTGTGTGGATGTTAAAATCGCCCACTATAATTATCTTATCTGAGCTAAGCACTAAGTCAGACAAAAGGTCCGAAAATTCACAGAGAAACTCACAGTAACGACCAGGTGGACGATAGATAATAACAAATAAAACTGGGTTTTGGGACTTCCAATTTGGATGGGCAAGACTAAGAGACAAGCTTTCAAATGAATTAAAGCTCTGTCTGGGTTTTTGATTAATTAATAAGCTGGAGTGGAAGATTGCTGCTAATCCTCCGCCTCGGCCCGTGCTACGAGCGTTCTGGCAGTTAGTGTGACTCGGGGGTGTTGACTCATTTAAACTAACATATTCATCCTGCTGTAACCAGGTTTCTGTAAGGCAGAATAAATCAATATGTTGATCAATTATTATATCATTTACTAACAGGGACTTAGAAGAGAGAGACCTAATGTTTAATAGACCACATGTTGTGTGGGCCGCCAGAAGAGGAGGTACTGCTGGCCCACCACCAGAGGGCGCCCTGTCTGAAGTGCGGGCTTCAGGCACGAGAGGGCGCTGCCGCCACAGACACAACCGGGAGTGACAGCTGTCACCCATCATTTCGTCACTCCATAAAAGCCGGATGTCATCTCCACCTCGCTGTCGAGATATCATCTACCTGTGAAGGTAATTCTCTGCTAAACTGAAAACATTGACTAACAGTATGAACTTCTTTGCAGCCGTTTTCTTATAAGTGTTTCCTTATCTGTGGGATTGGCGTTTGGTGTGATCAGCGACGGCTTCGCTTCACCCCCCAACCAGATAAGTGGTTAGACAGGAGCTGCACGAGTGTGTGATTAGAGGTGGAGGTGACTTTCCACCTTCTGACTGTTTTTGTTACTGGGTGTGTGCACACACCCACATCTCACTGTTTGTGCTCCTCGCCAGCAGTACCAGATCCGACAGTCGGGGACGGTGATCACCTGGGAATTCGGGACTTGGCGGCTCCAGTATTCACCGGGTTCTGTGGCGGTGGAAATCGTGTGGTTCCGGCTCTTATCAGGACAGACGTCTTCTATCCTCGAGCCTGCCCACACGTCACCTTGGTGTATTGACTGCTGTCAGATTCTGTGATTGTCTGTATCATCGTTGTGCACATTCACAACATTAAATTGTTACCTTTTGGCTCATCTATTGACCGTTCATTTGCGTCCCCTGTTGTGGGTCCGTGTCACTACACTTTCCCCAACACCACATTTAACTGTTTTAGTCTGTGGTGCAGTTGAAGGTGCTATATTATTTTTTCTTTTTGAATTTTTATGCTTAAATAGATTTTTGCTGGTTATTGGTGGTCTGGGAGCAGGCACCATCTCTACGAGGATGGGGTAATGAGGGGATGGCACGGGGAGAGAAGCTTCAGAGAGGTGTGTAAGACTACAACTCTGCTTCCTGGTCCCAACCCTGGATAGTCACGGTTTGAAAGATTTAAGAAAATTGGCCAGATTTCTAGAAATGAGAGCTGCTCCATCCAAAGTGGGATGGATGCCGTCTCTCCTAACAAGACCAGGTTTTCCCCAGAAGCTTTGCCAATTATCTATGAAGCCCACCTCATTTTTTGGACACCACTCAGACAGCCAGCAATTCAGGGAGAACATGTGGCTAAACATGTCACTCCCGGTCCGATTGGGGAGGGGCCCAGAGAAAACTACAGAGTCCGACATTGTTTTTGCAAAGTTACACACCGATTCAATGTTAATTTTAGTGACCTCCGATTGGCGTAACCGGGTGTCATTACTGCCGACGTGAATTACAATCTTACCAAATTTATGCTTAGCCTTAGCCAGCAGTTTCAAATTTCCTTCAATGTCGCCTGCTCTGGCCCCCGGAAGACAATTGACTATGGTTGCTGGTGTCGCTAACTTCACATTTCTCAAAACAGAGTCGCCAATAACCAGAGTTTGTTCCTCGGCGGGTGTGTTGCCGAGTGGGGAAAAATGGTTAGAGATGTGAACGGGTTGGCGGTGTACACGGGGCTTCTGTTTAGGACTACGCTTCCTCCTCACAGTCACCCAGTCGGCCTGCTTTCTCGGCTGCTCGGGATCTGCCGAAGGGGAACTAACGGCGGCTAAGCTACCTTGGTCCACACCGACTACAGGGGCCTGGCTAGCTGTAGGATTTTCCAAGGTGCGGAGCCGAGTCTCCAATTCGCCCAGCCTGGCCTCCAAAGCTACAAATAAGCTACACTTATTACAAGTACCATTACTGCTAAAGGAGGCCGAGGAATAACTAAACATTTCACACCCAGAGCAGAAACGTGCGGGAGAACGTGCGGGAGAGACAGGAGAAGCCGCCATGCTAAACCAGCTAAGAGCTAGTAGCTGCGCATGCATGATTTTTTTCATGCCTGTTGATTGTGTCTTGTTTGTAAGCAGCCTTTGTGTGAGAATGGGTGGAGTCTCTCGTCGGATTTTCTTTGCAAGGAAAATGGTGGAACGACTGGAGCAGCGAGACTGCATCAAATTTTTGCCAGAAACTGGGTGACAGCCAGGTGGAAACCATTCGGATTATTCAGACAGCTTTTGGTGACGATCCTCTGGGCATCACATAGATTAAGGAGCGGTACAACCGGTTTAAAGACATCCGCACAACGGTGGAGAGCGAGCCACGCTCCAGGCAGCCATCAACACGCTGAAACGACCAGATCATTTCCAAAGTGAACGCTGTGGTGATGTGGGACCGTCGTGTGACTATCCGAGAAATTGCGGAAGAGGTGGACATCAGCACTTTTTCGGCACATTCCACTGTGACAGAAGATTTGGCCATGAAAAGAGTTGCAGCAAAATTCATCGGCACGAAGCTGCTAACAGAGCAAAAGGGCCTTTGTGTTGAACTCTCACAGGACATGCTGTGACATGCCCACCTCTTCCACACGATAGTCACATGACTGAAAAGCCACCGAAAGCTGTCTGAATCTTCCGAATGGTGGAAGACGTGGGCATGTCACAACATGTCCTGTGAGAGTTCAACACAAAGGCCCTTTTGCTCCGTCGGCACCTTCGTGCCGAAGCCATCGGCATGAATTTCACTGCGGCTCGCTCTCCACCGTTGTGTGGATGTCTTTAAACCGGTTGTACTGCTCCTTAATCTGTGTGATGCCCAGAGGATCATCACCGAAAGCCGTCTGAATAATCTGAATGGTTTCCACCTGGCTGTCGCCCAGTTTCTGGCAAAATTTGATGCAGTCGTGCTGTTCCAGTTGTTCCGCCATTTTCCTTGCAAAGAAAATCCGATGAGAGACTCCACCCATCCTCACACAAAGGCTGCTTACCAGCAAATGACGCAATCAACAGGCGTGAAAAAATTCACGAAGGTTCAAGGTTGGCTCATGCAAGCACACGTGATTCAAATCCATCAGGTTTTTGAAAAAAATAAAAAGGTCGGATACTTTTCTAACAGACCTCGTAGATCTCATTTTGGAACAACTCAGAAGATGCAATTTTCAGGAGATAATGGACTCTATATCTAACGTGCCACAATTGTGACAGCATTTGAGTTGAAGGCAGGAAGTGATGTCACTATGCTAACAGTTGTGCGCGGTTTTGAGATCGTGTGAGTTTCTTGGGAATCAATTGAAAAGTGTGTTTTTGGATTTGGATTTTGGATTACTGACGAGTTTGGATTAAAAGACAATGAGTAAGGATTGCGGACAATTGAACTGGTCGCGCTTCTTTCGGATGAGCAGAGACTGTTGATTGTTACCATCGGTTGAGTGGAGCGCGCGGCTAACAGCTAAGTGCGGTTAAAAACAACACGCTATCATGGCGACGAAGAAAAACCCAGCAGTGGAGGAGAACGAGGATTTTAGGAAAGAACTGGACTCTCTCGCACTGGACATGTGTGATGTTAAATCGAAACAAGAACAAATTTTGAAGCTTGTGGAGGAAGTCACAAAGCTGCGGGCGCAGGTCGAGGAGAGGGACAAGAAGATCGCAGTGCTGGAGCGGAGAGTTGACGATTTGGAACAATATACGAGAATGAATGACATAATTGTGACCGGGTTTAAGATTAAGCCCCGGTCATATGCACATGCGGTTAGAGCGGGGAGCGAGGACGGATCGGGCGAGCCGGAGGTGAGCTCCGGGGAGGGACAGGTGGCAGCTTTTCTGGCAACCAGGGACATTCAGCTGGACGTGGACTCTATCGAGGCTTGTCACCCTCTACCAGCAAGAGACAACAACACACCAGCGGTCATCATGACGTTTGTGAACAGGAAAGACAAAATTGCACTCATTAAACAAAGGAGAAAGCTAAAGGGCACGAATGTTTACTTGAATGATCATCTGACAAAAAGGAATGCGGACATCGCTCGGAAAGCCAGATACCTACGACGACAAAACAAAATACAGAAGACATGGATTATGAACTGCAAAGTATACATCAGACTTAATGGCACACCTGAGGAAGCTAAAGTTCTGCTCATCAGAGATATAGAAGATCTTAAAAAATATAGTTGTCTCATACAATGACATCCAACAACCATTCATCGACTGTTAGTATACAGCAAAGGATTCTGGACTATGATCATGTGGAGTTGAAACCTTTTGAGTACACTGAGTATAAGACATTTGACTTGGAAGACGAACCAGATCCTGATAACAACCTGTTTCTACTATCTAACACAATTGACTGCAAGTACTTTTCTGAAGATGATTTTAATAATTATGTTAATTCTGAGGGCAAGTTCTCAATTATTCACTTTAATAGTAGGAGTATGTATAGTAATTTCACTTCCATCAAAGAATTTTTGCAACAGTTCACGCAGCCATTTTACATTATTGCAATTTCAGAAACATGGTTTAATGATGATAAAGGCATAGATTTTGAATTAGAGGGTTATAACTTGAATTATGTAAACAGAACAAACAAAATGGGAGGTGGAGTTGCTTTATATGTCCATAAAAACATTAAATTTAGAGTAATAGAAAGTATGACAATGACAATAAATGACATATTAGAATGCATATCCATAGAAATAATTAACGGAAAAAAGAAAAACATTATTGTTAGCTGCATATACAGGTCACCAGGTTCAAGTTTAGAAATATTTACAGACTGGGTGGAAAAAACATTCTCAGTATTAAGTAATAAAAAAATATTTATCTGTGGGGATTATAATATAGATTTGATTAACCCAAATAATCACAAACCAACTGATGAATATATTAATAGGATGTACAGAATGAGCCTCTATCCAACTATCACCAAACCCAGCAGAATAACATCTCACAGCGCTACGCTCATTGATAATATCTTCACAAACAATATGGAGTGCACAAATACTTGTGGTCTGCTGATTTGTGATATTACCGACCATTTACCTGTCTTTATAGTACATGATGACAACTTTAGCACCTGTAAGGTACCCCAAAAACCTATATACAAACGAATAAAAAAACGATAAAATTATTAATGCTCTTCATCAAAATCTGCTAGAGCAAGACTGGAACACTGTGTATAGTGAAAGTGATGCGGATGTTTCATTTAGTAATTTTTTAGAAATCTTTACTGCAATATATAATAAATGCTGTCCAATTCGCCAAATTAGTAAAAACAATAGTGTAATAAAATGTCCATGGATGACGAACGGATTGCAAAATGCTTGTAAAAAGAAAAATAATTTATACAGAGAATTTGTTAGATTAAGGACTGTGGAATCTGAACATAGATATAAAAGCTATAAAAATAAACTGACTGAAATTAAGAGAACTAGCAAGAAATTATATTATACCAATTTATTACATAATAATAAAAATGACATTAAAAAGGTCTGGGGAATTTTGAATAGTGTTATCAAAGGACACACAAATAATTATTCATATTCTGACTTTTATTGATAATAACAGTGATAATTATAATATGTGCGATGTTGTTAATAAATGTAATAGTTTTTTTTGTAAATGTTGGGCCAGACATAGCGAGTATGCTTAAATAGATTTTTGCTGGTTATTGGTAGTCTGGGAGCAGGCACCGTCTCTGCGGGGATGGTGTATTGGGGGGATGGCAGGGGGGAGAGAAGCTGCAGAGAGGTGTGTAAGACTACAACTCTGCTTCCTGGTCCCAACCCTGGATAGTCACGATTTGGAGGGTTTAATAAAATTGGCCAGATTTCTAGAGATGAGAGCTGCTCCATCCAAAGTGGGATGGATGCTGTCTCTCCTAACAACACCAGGTTTTCCCCAGAAGCTTTGCCAATTATCTATGAAGCCCACCTCATTTTAACCGCCGGGCCCAACAGGGCTGGATCATGACAGTACCTCCCCCCCAACGGACCGACACCGGCAGTCCCCAGAGAACCACAGACCCAAGCCGACAATGGGCGGGAGGACGGGGGAATGGCTGGAGGGCACTACCGAAAGGGAACATGGGCCAGCACCCAGGTGAACTGTATAGAGCAGGGCAACCAAAAACCATACAGTGAACGAATGAGCAGGCAGGCAAACAGACCACTGAGGAATCCGGAGGACGACCATGAGGCAGACCGAAATGATTAGGCAATGCCAGAGGCCAGCTAGGGACCCCAGTATAAAAAACAGCAGAACCGACGGAAGAACGGGAAGGCCCCCTGACCACTACTGGTGAGTCGGGGGGTCTGACCTGATGAGGAACCTGGCCCAAAGCTGTAGCAGAGGGGCAGTCAGGGAACTGGCTGAGACAGGCTGTAGGATAAGGTGGTGAACCTTGGTCCACCGCAGGGCACAAAATGGCAGCCTGACTAGTACTTCCGTGGAAGACGGACTTACGGAATGGCAGTAGGAACCAGGAATTGATTAACTTAACGATGCTGCAGAGGGAGTGAAAAACCTTCTCGAGAGCAGAATATGTGCAGTGCAGGGGTAGGTGTAACCACGAGGTAACCGATGAAACCCCACTGACCCCTAAAAGCAGCTGGGGGAGTAGTAAACTGATAATGAACATGAGCAACTTAACTTCTGAACACACAAGACACAAAGCCCGAAGTAAGCAACAATTCCAAAAATAACCAATAAAGCAACCAACCAATGAACAGAAAGAAAAACAAATGATGAAGCGAGTTGAGGAAAAAACTAGTTTCATTAAAGAACGGCAGCAGGAAGGAAACCAACACAATGGGAGGCTATAAGGGGCAAGAAAAAACAGTAACTTAACAATATGACCACTAGGGGAGCAGAACCGTGTGACGAGGGCCCAGAACACATAAACTCTATGAAGAAAACTGAAGATGCTGTTAAAAGGGGACAAACAAAAAAACACAACAACCAGAAGGAAATAACTGATCAATCAAAACTTGCATACTGTGCATCTGTGCATAACCAAAAACTGGGGACCTAAAAAAGAACCTGGGTGAGAAAGTAACTAAACTACAAAATGGGAAGTGGATCCGTTTCAAACAAAAATGTAAACGGCGCACGGTCCACAAACAAAGGTGCACAAAAAAATAAAATGAAAGAAAACACTGACAGATGCTTAGAGAAGAAGTTCACTAACAAGCCAAAAAGATACTGACAAAAGAGGTAGTGTCTTTGTGGCGAGCACAACAGGTAGAAGGTTTTTTCAAAACCCAGCATTAAACCTAAAGGCAAACAGTCAGTCCTACCCAAAGTGTCGTCTTCATTCCTCTTCTGGAAAGGTACTGACATTTCGGAGGCAGGTGGAAGAGCTGATGTGGCCGACATGGCTGGATCTCCTGGAGACAGGTGTGGCACAGGTTCCCCCAGGGACACCTGCGATGAACTCAGAGGAGGTTGCGTTGTGGCTGATTCAGCACACAAAGTGATGACATTTTCTACATTATCCAGAAGCGCTTTTGGCAGTTTTGAGGACGTGGACAGCACTGACAGTGATTTCTGGGGTGTGAGAACATCTGAGAGCTGTGGAAAAGTGAGTGCATTCAAAGTTCCTGCTGGTGGTATGAGCGATGTGGATACTTCTGAAGGGCTGGCAGAAAGCTACGGCACGATGATTCGGTCCGTGCTTGGTGGTGCACGTGCAGCATGATTTGTGGTGGAAGGTGCAGGTGGTGTGAGCTCAGCTTCTGAATGCTGTAATAGTGTTACATTCTCAACAGGTGCTTCCAAAACTGTGAACGGTTCCGCTTGTTTATGATGCGGACCCATTGAGGCAGCCCCGTCAGGTGCCGCTGAGCACTGCTGAGGTGATGTGGATGTTCCCGATGGCTCTGGGGGCGATTCCCATGACGTCATCTCCCTAAAAGAGTCGAACAAAGTTTGCGCTTCAGCGTCAGCAGCAGAGTAGTTAGTGGGAGCTGAAAGCTGGAGCCAAGGCGAGCGCTTCCTCCTTGGTGCTGGGATTGGAGCTTGGCGAGGCATTTGTGGCATCACTGTGGCTGCCGGGCCATGTGGCTGTCCTACTGGCTGCTGCGGTCTGGGTGGCGTCTGCGTGACTAAGTGTCGTGGAGCTGGGGTAGGGCGTGGGCTGGGCGTGTTTAGCGCCGCTGCAGGTGACAGGCGGGGATCTGATGTGGATGAAGGTGGAAGTGTGATAGCAGCGTCAGAGAGGGTGATGGAAGGAGGCGGACTCAAACCGGGTTCATATAGTTCAGACTCAAACAAAAAATACATGGGATCTTCAATATATAGTGGGGTCAGTTAAGTCTGGGTAGGCAGACACAATGTCAGGTTCAGCCTGCAGTATTTCATCTAAAGCTGAAAAAATACGTTGTCTGTGCCAACGATCTGAACTGCCCCAAACCTCAAAAAACAAGTCCTGAATTTTAAAAAATACCATGGCGATTTCTTGAAGCCTCTGACCTTCAGTCTCAGATGTCGTCTCATCCTCAATGTCCTCCCACTCAGAGTCACTGTCTGTGAGTGAGAGGCTGGATGACAGGTGGAGTTCGGGCTGAGTAATCCAGGCTGGGAGTTTTCTTGCAGCAAAAAATTCATCCAGCCTTTCCAGGTCTGGAAAATACTTACACAGCCAAGTGTTTGCCTCTACCAGGTCCAGGGCTTGATTGAGATAATCAAACTTCTTCCTGGGTGTGAAGCAGGAGCGGAAACGGTCCAAAAAGATGTCAATTTCTGAAAAAATGTGACAGATGGTGGCAAAATCTGCAGCTGAGACAGCAGGAAGAGAGTTTGCTGTGTCCATGATTGGCTCGATTGTTCTGTCAGGCGTGGCGCAAACAGGACACAAATGCAAAACTCTCACACACAGACTGGTGTTTAGAAAAAGGTTTAATTACAAGCTGGGATTCGGTACACAGGAGGTCCAGTAGCGACGGAAAAGGTACAGACAGACGTGAGGCTGAGGGTTGGTCCAAAAAACAGGCTGTGGTCGATAAACACGGCATGGAGGTAATCAGAGGCAAAGTCAAGTACCAGGTGAAGTCACCAATGATTTCACCAAGTGAAATCATTCAACAATCAAGCAAGGGACTGTGAGACTGTGAGGGCTTATATAACTGGTGATGTAATTAGTGCAACAAGACACAGGTGTCGGTGAAGGTTCTGGAAGGGGGCGTGACCAGGGAAGACAAAGGTAAGTGCAAGAGAGTGAAGGCAGGAAGACAGAGTGAAGTGATGAAAGAGACAAAGACATGTGAGCAAGTGCAAGAGTGGGAGTGAAGGAAAATACAAAGCAGACAGAAAAAGAGTGAGACAAAGACACAATGGCTGGTGTAGTGAGTGAACACAAACAAATGAGGACGACGTGAGAACACAGCTAAAACAGAATATGATCCTAGGGGACCAGGACAGAGCAAGCATCATGGGAACTAAAAGCAAACCAGGATATAATAAGTACAAAAGAAAAAACTATGAGAACTGAACAGAAAATCAATACCGAAGCAAAACTAACAGGAACTGACTTATTAACAGAACGCAAAACCCGATATAAAAGTACAACAGAAAAACAGAAATGAGAACAGCAGATAAACAAAACTGGTGACTACAGAATAGTGCAAAAAATAAAAAGAACTAACTGATGAGCAATAAGTGACAAACAGAACATAATCAGAACAAACACTCATCAAATGTGCTGTACTTGTGCTCACTGGGGCATAAGTGCCAACAAAAGAAAGCGAGCAGTAGCCAGGCACTGTTCACATCACTGCCTGAGCACCGTGACCACAGCACGGTCTGATGTACCCGTGGTGATGACTATGGAGGTGTCTGGCATGGGATGAGCCAGTATTCTTGGAGTCGCTAAGGCACCTTTGGCATCCATGAATGCTGTGTCTCTCTCAGTGGACAAATCCACCAGGTGCTTGGGCACTTTCCCCTTCAGGGCCTCGTATGGGAGAGTGGGGAGTGGCACATAACTGACCTTGCAGATGAAGCGGAAGTAAAAGTTCAGCATTTCCAAAAACTCCTGCAGGGCCCATACCATGACGGCCATGGAAAGTTTAGGACCACGTCCTCCTTAGATGGGAGTGGCACAGCCCTGTCCTTGGTGACTCTGTGTCCCAGGAAGTCAACAGGGGTCAAACCAAACTGGCACTAAGCTGGGTTGATGATCAGCCCATGTAGGCTGAGGCATTCAAACAGTATCCCCCGGTGGGGCAAGTGTTCCACTTGGGATGAACTGGCAATGGGGATGTCGTCCAGGTGCACAAACACAAAGGCAAGGTCATGCGGCACAGAGTCCATGAGGCGCTGGAAGGACTGGGCAGTGTTCTTAAGGCCAAACGCCATTCTCAGGAACAGTCCAAAGGGGGCGATCACTGCTGTTTTCGGGACGTCCAGCGGGTGGACAGGCACTTGGTGCTATCCACAGCCAAGATCCACCTTCAAGAAGTTGACGGTACCCATCAGGTGCACTGAAAAATCCTTGATGTAGGGTACTGGGTCATGGTCTGATGTTGTGGTGTCTTTAAGAGGGCGATAATCACTGCAAGGGCTCCACCGCCGCTGGGCATGGGAACCATATGAAGGGTTGATACCCATGGGCTGTTGGAGCAACGGATAATGCCGAGGCTTTCCATGTTGCCGAACTCAGCTTTGGCAATGCCAAACTTGGCCGAGTCAAGACGCCTCACCCAGGAGTACACCGGCGGGCCCATGGTGACACTATGGTGCTCTACTCCGTGCTTCACCGTGGGGGATGAAAATGTCAGCTGCATGAGTGTGGAAAATTCCCTGAGCAGGTGGTGAAACATGTCAGCCTGCAACAGCACGCTAGACAGTCTGATGGAGTCCATGCCACTAACAGCACAGCCATATGAACAAAAGGTGTTGGTGGTGGTGTCAATCAAGCGCTGGTTTTGAAATTCACCAGTAGTCCATAAGCACACAGAAATCTGTGCACAGAAGAGGGACACTGACTTTAGCTGTGATGAATTCCCAGCTAAATCTCTGGCCCCCCAAAACACAAGTCCACATGTCGAGTGTCATAAGTGCATATGGAACTGCCTTTGGCAGCTGCAGGGAGGGCATCTGCCATGTTGTCCAGTCTGGAAGCAGGCAGAATGCTCCTCTGTGTACCAGTGTCACATACAAAATGACAGCCAGAAACGGTGTCTTGGATGAACAGTAGCTTGTCAGTGTGCCTGACGCTCATTGCCATTATTGAGTGCTAGCGCTGATATTTCCCTTTTCGCTCAAAGTGCAGGGTGGGCGGCAACACTTGGCTCTAGATCCAAATTTCACATGGTAAAAACACGACCTGGGTTCATGACGCTGCCGAGGCGAAATTGGTGCCATTGCCATGAGTGTTGCATCACCTGAGAGCAACACAGGTCTGTGAAAGGTGGGGTGGATTAGTCGTGGCAATGTGGGCAGGGATGAGTGCCACAGCAGCCATGCCGTGGTGTTGACCAGCCACAAAAAAACTTGTCCGCTTTCTTTGCCAGCGCACGGCAGTCTGTGATGATGGCACTGGACAAAGCTGCGTGCATGTGAGGGGGGAGTTGCCCCAAGAAGAGGAGGACTAAGAGAAAATCGAGCCTGTGCTCCCCCAGGAGAGGTAATATTCTGTCCATAAGCTCAGATGGTTTGCTGCCCCCAATCCATGCAGAGGAAAAAGCCTACTGGTCTTCTCAGCATCAGAAAGTTCAAATGTCTTTAAAAGGTGAGACTTGAGAGCTGCACATTAATGAGCTGCAGGGGGTGCTTGCAGTAGACTAACCAGGCTCGTCACTGTGGAACGGCTGAGGGCACAACATAATAGTACTTTGTGTCGTCTGCAGTGAGCGCCTGCAGTACAAACTACACCACCGTTTGGACAAACCAAGCTGACGACTTCCAAAACTCAGGAAGCGTCAAAGACACAGCATTCACCGTCATGCTCGTGTCGGACTGTCCTTCAAAAATGTTCAAAAGACACATGTCAAAGTCCCCAATGTGGAAATTGGGACAGATGAAAAAAGGAGTAAAAATTTCAACAAAAAAGTGTTTTTCACTGCTCGGCTGCAACACCACAGGCATCAAGGTCAATTGCCCACAGTTTTTCCTCCAGAGGAATTTATCCAGGCTTTGGTGAGAATATTGGTGAGAATACATTATTTAATCAATCAATCTATCTATCTATCTATTTCAACAATGCTGTGGCGTGTCACTTTAATATCCTGTCACACAATTCACAGACTTTTATAACAACTCGGCCCCGCCCATTAACCTCACAGGAGTCCTGACAGGAAATGCACCACAGCCAAGACAGCCTGTCTTATGCATAGCAGGAATAAACATTCCCAATTACCCATGCAGGTGCAGAGATAGGAAACATTAATACAAACACTGTGGTGTATCAACACATGCAGAACAGAGTACACATTGCAACCACAAGTAGTGACACTTTGGTATGTGCTTCGCGCATATGGACATGTTACCACATCCCAAACAAGGGACACGCTCGGCATGGTGAATTATGTCCACAAAGTCCTCCACAGCTTCGCTTTTTCCACATTTTCTTATGTTACAGCATCATTCCAAAATGGAGTAAATTGATTTTTCCCTCAAAATTCTACTCACCATGCCCCAAAACAACAACATGAATAAAGGTTTTTTGATTTTTTTTTTTTTTTTTTTTTTGCAAATTTATTAAAAATAAAAAACAAATATATCACATGTATGAAAGCATTCACAGCCTTTGTTCAAAACTTTTTTGATGCACCTTTGGCAGCAATTACAACCTTAAGTCTTCCTGAATATGATGCCCCAGTTTGGTCCATTCCTCTTTGCAGCACCTCTCAAGCTCCATCAGATTGGATGGGGAGCGTCGGTGCACAGACATTTTCAGATCTCTCCAGAGATATTCAATCGGATTCATGTCTGTGCTCTGGCTGGGCCACTCAAGGACATTCACAGAGTTGTCTTGAAGCCACTCCTTTGATATCTTGGCTGTGTGCTTAGGATCATTGTCCTGCTGAAAGATGAACTATAGCCCCAGTCTGAGGTCAAGAGCACTCTGGAGTAGGTTTTCATCCAGGATGTCTCTGTACATTGCTGCATTCATCTTTCCCTCAATCCTGACTAGTCTCTCAGTTCCTGCTGCTGAAAAACCACCACCACCACCATGCTCCACTGTAGGGATGGTGCCTGGTTTCCTCCAAATATGATGCCAAAGAGTTCAATCTTTGTCTCATCAGACCAGAGAATTTTGTTTCTCCTGGTCTGAGAGTCTTCAGCTGCCTCTGTCAAACTCCAGGTGGGCTGCCATGTGCCTTTTACTAAGGAGTGGCTTCCATCTGGACACTCTACCATACAGGCCTGATTGGTGGATTGCTGCAGAGATGGTTGTCCTTCTGGAAGGTTCTCCTCTCTCCACAGAGGAATGCTGGAGCTCTGACAGAGTGACCATCAGGTTCTTGGTCACCTCCCTGACTAAGACCCTTCTCCCCCAATCGCTCAGTTTAGATGGGTGGCCAGCTCTAGGAAGAGTCCTGGTGGATCTTAACTTCTTCCATTTACAGATGATGGAGGCCACTGTGCTCATTGACAACTTCAAAGCAGCAGAAATGTTTCTGTACCCTTCCCCAGATTTGTGTCTCCAGACAATCCTGTGTCGGAGGTCTACAGGCAATTCCTTTGACTTCATGCTTGGTTTGTGCTCTGACTGTCAACTGTGGGACCTTATTCACCCTAGGGACACAAAGTAGTCCTACACCCTGAGAAAGCACAGCCCGGGCCAGTACATAGGATTTAATTAGGTCAGCTAGGTAGGGAGGTCCTAGTCCGTGAATAATTTTATAGGTTTGTAGGTAGGACATGCAGGTGGTTGCTGAGACAGAGGAAGAGAAAGAGGACAGGGGGAGATGGAAACAATTGATTAGCTGTGGCGCCCCCTAATGGGAGCAGCTGAGAGAAGAAGAAGAAGACAGTCCTCATAACATAAATAAATCGAACTTTTTTATATAACTATATTTTTTCCCTCATTTTCTGTTCCTCTGTGAAAAAAGACCAAAGTTGCTGGATCCTCAGTGACTCCAATCACAGCCACTGCAACCTCTGACTTCCTCTGGTGACTTCCCTCACTTCATGTAGGCTCACTCTGTTGTAGTTTTTGACAGATTTCTCATGATGTGTTTTATGCTTAACATCTAAATATTCATGTGTCCATGAGCCTCACAGACAGATGGTGGCTTCTGCAGCTAGCTCACTGTCATATTCATGGAGTTCATGCTGAAATAATCCATCACTCTTTCAGCTTGGCACTCCGGCAAGGACGGTCGCATTCCTCCCCTCTCCTGTCCTCCTTTCTGTTCTCTGTCTCTTCTCTGACCTTCAAAGTCCCAGCTTCTCCAGACTGTGAATTCTTCAAACTAAGATTTGGATTAACTATGGAAATGATCAGCTGGTCTCTCAATGCTATTGACACCATTTTTTTTCGACAAGGAAATCATGGCTGGGGGACCCTGCGTGCCCTGATGGAATCTACCAAGCGGGCTATGCTCTCGACGCCTGAGGGAGATGGAATGTGACATGCTTTGCTTCACTCTCTGTAGAAGACGTTGAGGATTTATTTCTATTTGCTTTTATGGTGGGAGGTTTGACGCTGATTGGTTTATGTGCTGCCCTGACCCACAGGAATATTAGCAAGATGGCGGCTACCAGAATCTCATCCCCTCATCTGTCCGTCATGATTAATGAGTTGGGTAATGCTGTGTAATCTCAGACTGCGTGAACTCTTGAACTCGAACGCAAAATGGATACCATCTTGGAGCATATCGCTGCATTGCAAAGGAATGTGCTGCTGAGGACTGGAGAATATTCTTCATAAATTTGGACTCTAGATGGTCAGGGGTGCAGTAAATGGAATTCCGTATCTCTCCGCCTAACATCAACATGGCAGCCTTATCGGCTCCTGAAGGTCAAATGCCCTGCTCTTCCCCCAGAAGGATCTACGGCTTTGGTGAAGGAATTTGGCTCCCCCTTCTTATCTATCCACCCCCCCAGCCTACACACACACACATGGACAGAAACTGACAAGAAACTTAACTCATCTGCACACGACACGTCTCCCTCTCTCCATCCCTTTTGCCCCCCCTCGCCGTGTCTCTCCACCCCCCTCACCCTGGCTTCCTCCCTGCCACCTCGAAGGCAGCGCGGTTTTTACTGCCGCATCCTTCAACTCCCCAAGCTGGGCAGTGCGGGCCCCTCCTGCTGTAGCCTTCACCCACTTTGCCTCAATTCGGATGATGGACTGTTTCAAGTTTAGTGCACATAAACAATGCAAATGTATATGTGTTGTTTTTAATTCTGATGTGTGCCATTATTACGGTAAACTAGTAATAATTGTGGATAAATTGCTGTATTTTGTCTGAGGTAATTGGAGTGTAAATGTAATTTCGTTGTTGCACTCGTGTAATGACAATGACAAATCTAATCTAATCTAATCCACCACTTGCTGTCAGAGTGGAATTAAACAGGACCATTTTTTAAATTAGTATGCAGATGAATGAAGCCAACCCATTTTTATAAGTTTATATTCACTCCATGTCATAAAAACAACAACTTGTAAAGGATGAGATGTTTGATTACTTTTCCCAACCAGTGAAGAATCCTGGTCATGTTACACGTCTTCAAACCTCGTTGGGTTTTGTCCAACTGGCTGCTATTAAATCCTGACCCAGATCCAAAGTCGGGGCAAAAAAACATTTCTGTAGTCCAGCTTGTAGTTCTGGATTACAAACAGAGGGCGTGTCACCTCGGTTCATATTTTAGAATCCAAAACTATTCAAACTGCACAGTCACAGGTGGGGTCAAAGGTCAGGCATGCCATCTGATGATCTTACCGTGCAGATCTGAGAAACACGTGAGACTGTCAACTTGTCCATGAATTCATACTCTCTGCCCACTTCACTGAAGAAGAAGTAGATCTTCGCCTCCTCAGGAATGAAGCTGGAATGTATGAAGGTTGGATCTGAAAGAAAAAAAAAAGCCCAAAGTGTTGAGATGAGATCATAGATCAGCACATAAACTCCAAATTAAACAGTCACGCTTCTTTTCATGAGACATTTCAAAAATATGGATGCTGTTAATTTCAGCCTTATGTAGAAGTCACATTCTTTCAGAAAAATGATCTTTATACTTTGTGTTCTTCAGGTCAATACAAACACTAAAAAACTACCAATCACAGGGCAGAAAGTTCATTGCATCATGCTGTCGTTTGTATGTGTATAAAACCTGTGCAACCAATATGACAGTTCAGGCTGCAGCAAACATTCGAGAACAAATCATCTTTGATTCAGTGTTCAGTCACTGAATGAAAAAGATCAGACTCACAGAATGTCAACAGCTGAACGCTTTGGGACCAAGTAAGAACGAGTGGAACGATGGTGCCTGACGTGGGAAGCCGTCAGCCTCCTCTCCCTTATCTCCGTTAGGATACTGTTTGCAGTTACTCTCCTGCTGTGTGTATTTTGCTGAGATGTTTCTACTGTGATTGTTGACCATCGCCAGCATAACATTCATGCTCTCTGTGTGAGTCGCTGTCATCTTCAAACTTTGGACTGGGAAAGTTTAACCCTAGTCTTCCACCTGTGTTTGCTGGAATCCCTGCGTGCCTCCTCCTCAGAAAAGGCACTCCAGAAGGCGCAGAAAACGAGGTGGTGTGATCAAGAAATTCAAGGCCTACCTGGCAGTCTCCGCTGGAGCACCTGATCCCTGCCTCCTCCAAGACGGACGCTATTTCTGTGCGTTGAAGCGCTTGTTGCATATAAGGGCTGTTGGATTCATCCTATGCTCCCTGAGTCACTGCCCCTGCTGACAGGATTGACCGATCGTCGGCTTCCCGACACTGCCCGTCCTCGATGAAGCTTCCTGTTGTTTCCTCAAACCTGGCTGTGGAGGTTCAACACCGGTGCTGTCAGCTTCAGGCTGGTAGATGCGGCGTCACACCTCAGCTTCTTCGACTGCTGAAACGCGCTGCGTCACCGGCTGCTGAGGAGCTCAACCTTTGCATGGCTTTATGAAATACTAGGTCAGCAGTAAACAAGATGTTTTTACTGAATGACCTCTTCACTTCACGGGATTTGGACTTTATGTTCCTGACAGAGACTTGGCTTCGGGACGGTGAGCGCACACCGTTCTCGGAACTTCTTCCTCCAGACTGTTTGTTCTTCAGCTCCCCCTGGAGCACCAGCAGGGGAGGCGGTCTGGCTTCAGTGTTCAAATCCAGCTTTCAGTGCTGTCTTATTATGTCCACCAAAGACGTCATAAAATGACTTGTGTTTATTTGTCTGTCTGTCTGCAGGATTATGTCAAAACTACTTCATGGATTCTCACTGAATTTTCACCACCAATACATATATTAGGTCATGGGAGACTCCACTGACTTTTGGAGGTGATCCAGATCTGGACTGGCGGACGTTCCATCTGCTGTCTATTTCAGCTTTGAACTGCAAATGTTTGAGTTTCAACTTATTTCTTTCTCCGCTCTGTTTGCGGTTGTTTATCAGCCTCCAAAATTTAATAAGGACTTTATTTGTGATTTTGTAGACTTTCTTTCAGGTGCCACTGTGAAATATGATCATTTTCTAATCTCTGGTGATTTCAATATTCATGCCTGACCATTGGTCACTGATTTCTTAAACCTTATTGAATCTTTTAATCTTGATCAATGTGTCAAAAACCTGACACATGAGAAAGGGCACATCTTAGATTTGGTTTGATCATATGACTTATCTGTGATCAGTGTGTGTCTCTGACCACCTGCCGGTGCTCCTCACTGTTTCAATCCCGTGTCTGAGGGCTAAAACTCCTGCTTCTCCCCGCCATTTGTGCACAATTAACCCTCAAACTGCACTGTGGTTGTCAGTCATGTATAATGACTCTGTCACTTCTGGTCATATTCTTAACACTCTGGATGTTAATTATGTTTTTAGCGCACAAGAATTTCTAAGCAATTTTAGATGTGGATATTCTTGATTCTGTTGCACCCTTTAGATGAAAAAGCACGTTCAGAAGCGTGGATTAATGACTCCACATGCGCGCTCCGGTTCTCGTGCCGGCTCGCTGACAGGAAGTGGAATAAAGATAAGCTCCATGCTTCTACAGAAGCTCTTGGTGAGAGTCTGTCTGTCTACCAGAGTGCTGCTGAGGCTGCTTCAATTGAATATATTTCCAACCTTGTCTCTTGTAACAGCCACAACCCCGAGGTTCTTTTCAACATTTTTAACTCCCTTGTAAATCCCTGTGACAGCTCTCCACTAACACCCTCGCTCTCCCTCTGTGAGTTTTCTCAATTTTTTTTTAATTGAAAAAATGACTGCTCTCAGGCCATCTACCTTGTCTTCTGCAGGCCTGCTGATACCACAGCTCCTACTTTACATGTTGTTTTTCATCACTTTGAGTCTGTATTCCTCCCCTCACTGGCTAATGTAGTTAAGCATCTGCGACCTACGAACTGTCCCTTGGACAGCGTTCCCTCTTGTCTTTTTAAAGAGGTATTCAGTACGCTGGGCTCTGTTATTCTTTCATTTATTAATCATCGTCTTGTGTTCCAGCTGCTCTCAAACATGCCACTGCGCGGCCTCTCACCAAAGAGAAAAATGTGGATGCCTCTGTACTGTCAAATTTTAAGCCTATTTCTAAACTGCCATTTCTGTCTAAAGTTTTTAGAGAAAGTGGTTCTTATTCAGATCCAGTCATTCTTGGTGGCCAATGATAACTATCAGAAGTTTTAGTCTGGTTTGAAACCATGCCATAGCCCTGAGACAGCACTGCTGAGAGGTTTTAATGATCTAATGCTAACTGTTGACTCAGGAAACCCTGCGTTGTTGGTGCTCCTTGATCTGACAGCTGCTTTTGACACTCTGGATCCTGGGATCCTCCTGGCATGACTGGAACACTGGGTGGGCATTATAGGCTCCACTCTCTCATGGTTCCAGTCCTACTTGACTGACCAGAGTTTTGCTGTGCAGCTAGGTGAATTCACCTCCTCCTCAGCCCTTCTTGCCTCTGAAGTCCCCCAAAGTTCCATCCTTGAGCCGATTCTTTTCCTATTGTATATCTTTCTTTTCATTGTTATGCAGACTGTGTCCAGATCTACATGCCTTTAACGTCAACATTCAATGATTCCATACAGACAGTTTGATTGTCTAAACGATGTTAAGTCCTGGATGACCGCAAACGCTTTGAATTTAAACAAAAACAAGACTGAAATTATAATGTTTGGATGTGGCCCAACAGATTTTTCTCCTGCTCTCTCTGGGCCCCCTGACACCAAACATCCCGTCATCAGTGAAAAATCTTAGCGACATATTTGATGATAGGCTGAAACTTGATCGCCAAGTTAGTGCAGTTGTGAAAAATGTTTTTTCCATCTACGGATTTTATCTAAGGTAAAAGGATACCTGGCACATAAACATTTTGAGACTGTAATCCATGCTTTTATTAACACACATTTGGATTACTAGAACTCGGTGTATTTTAGCCTGGACCACTCACTGTTGCACCGCCTGCAGCTGGTACAAAATGCGGCTGCCTGTCTCCTTACTGGCAAACACAAGCGGGACCACATATCTCTTGTCCTAGCCTCGCTGCACTGGCTTCCAGTTGCTTTTAGAATTGCTTTTAAAATGTATTGTTTGTTTTTAAAGCCCCTGCCAGAGCACTGAAATCTGCAAATCAACTGCTGCTGGTCATCCCAAAAATGAAGTTAAACAGAGCCTTTGTAGCAGGTATAGAAAATGACCGAATAAAAAACAGAGGCATTAAAACAACATCATCAGAATCTACAAAGTAAAGGAACCCTACACTGACAAAACTCTTTGAAAAAAATCATCTTTAAGAGAACCCACAGAGGTAGAGAAATGGAACGCCAACTTCAAATCTCGGGGGCTGAGGTTGTTCCACGTATGCGAGAGAGGAGCCTGGTTCTTTACTTCTGGTCTGTTGCTGTGCAGCCAGTGCTTCGTTCACAGGTATTATGAACTCCAATATTCTGCTGGGAATCAACGATATCAAACTTCACAAAATGATGTTGATCAATTAATCTGAATAATTTACTGAATCTTACATTTTGTAGCTGCCACGATTATTGCTCACAAAATCACACAGCTCTCAAAATTAAATTGCTTTGTGGGTGCTGCACTGTTATTGCTGTGAAGGTTTGCAAACAACCAGTTAGGTTGAAAGATCAAGATATAACCCACATATCTGGGTTTATATAATGGCTGAGTGGATCCTTGTCATTTGATTGGTGCTTTGTATGTCACATGACATGGATTAATTCATCCCATTTGTGTTGCGTTGCATTCAGAGTACGGCTTGGTTCCATTTAGAGTGCAAATTTGGTTCCATACGTTTGGTACCATTGCGCTCTCACATGCATGCGTGCATGCACATGCGCACACACACACACACATACACACCCCGTGCACATGCACGAGTACGTCTTTGTTGCTGCACTGAGGATGTACACAGTCTTTTTTTTTTTTTGTACACGCACACACAAGCGCTGACCAGGTTGCATGTGTGTGTGTGTGCACGTGCGGGGGACAACGACTCTCCCAAGACATAATTTGATTGAGCTAACTGACGCTGCTAATTCTTGTAAGATACACAGACACACACACACACACAAAACAAATCCACTGTGTTATCTGGAGGCTGTCAGCAGGAAGAGAGAACAAAAGTTTGACTCATTTCTGCACTGAGGACACACAGTCGACCGAGCCGGTTGCATGTATGCGCGCGAGGGGGGGCAACGACATGATGATTTGATTGAGCTAACTGACGCTTGCCACACACACATACACAAAATCCACTCTGCTGTAAGCTGCCAGGATGCATAAAGAGCTGTTCAGATGAAACACTGATGTGATGTTTGGCTGGACTAAGGAACTACACAAAGTCTGTTTTTATTATTATTATTATTTTTTTTTTTATGGAAGTCCGAAGTCAGTGCACAGCATCACTGGACTACACAAAACATAAGTCCCTTTTCTGTTGGTTCTTGTTATGTTTCGGACACGGTCGGAGCACTGACCCAGCGTTTGAAGGACCCAGCATAAAATAAGCAGAGCACGGTTCAAAGGATAACAGAATTTAATGAACATAACAGTGAGATGCAGTGCTTAAACAACTAAAAAAGTCCGCGGTCTGGTGAGGTGGAAACACGGCGCGCTCTCAACAGCGCAAACGGTCCGGAGCCACAGCAGTTCGGACCCAGGGACCCCGCCGACACCCCCCAGGTGGCCGCGACAAACTGAGTCTGTGAAGAAAGAAAACATGAGGTGAGTCCAACTCCACACAGAGAGACACAACTCAAAGGTGCACGCAATCAGCAAACACTTCCTGGCTTAAATCCATACATCAGCTTCTTACCCTGCAGGCACGGAACAACTCAGTTCAAATCTCCACTGTAGCAGAAGCTGATTAGACAATTAGCATAACGTGACAGCTCACTAACACAAGGTGTGAGGGACACCAAATCCACTGTCATTACTTCATAAAAGTCACCAAAACCAAATTACCTCAGGAAGTGTGCTGAAGAGCGTGAGACCTCACCCAATCCTCCTTCACAGACTGTGGCGTCAAACCTGGAGCGGTCTCTGCGTCCGTGATGGTGAGATTGTTCTCCTGACGTCGATCTCACACGTCTGCTCACAAGGTCGAGTCTCTGGCAATCACACACTGTACATTCAAGGTTTAAATGCAGCAATCTCTGATTAAGACAAAATACACCACAGCTGTGAGTCCTGATGACCTGCACGTGATAACAAGCCTCAGGTGTTCAGGGTGAGGTCCTAATGCTCAGCCACTCAGTCCTGAATGCATACCACCTGGTGGGAGAAACAGAAAACAAAAACCAAGCAACCCAAACACCCCAGCCCACAACAGTTCTAAATTAATAAAATATCAAATGACAAGGATCTATTTTAGCTGTAATATAAAACAAATAATGAATGTTTTTACATTCTTTCAATGGTACGAATATTTAATTCGGTGAAAGCTGGAACAAACCATTCAATTCGGCTTTCCTTGTTGATTGGTTTGTTCCAGCTTTCACCTCATGAAATATTCGTACCACTGAACTCAAACATTCATTATTTGTGAGGGGAGGAGTCTGCCTCCCCCTCCCCTCTGTGTCTGATGAGTAACACCTGCAGCTGTATCTCACCTGCTTCAAGTAGCGGCGTCCGATATAAGCCTGGGCTGAACTGAGAGACGTCGCCAGGTCTTTCCATCCCTGGAAGTGGTAACCTGGCCTCCTAAGTGCTCCAAGATTCAGTATTGGGTTTTTTTTTTGTCCTCAGTTTGTTTCTGGAGTTCGTGTCTGCAGTTTGCCACTGCTCTGCTGGCACACCTGGCTGTCTGCACCTGGAACCCTCTACAAGGCGGCTCCATCTCCCTGGTCTACACTCTGGTTGTTCAATCACTTTGCACATTTCTTTGTACAATAAATTATCATTGGCTTTACTCCACTCCTGCCTACCTCATTTTGCATTTGGGCCTAACTTTAGTTCCCGCTTACCACAACACAAATATATCTTATATAAAATATAGATCGTTTACTGGTATCTAAGTGTAAACGATTTATATATATATATATATATATATATATATATATATATATTCTGGATTTTTTTTTTTTCAAAATAGAGTTTATTCATGTTTGAGAGGTCTCTCACATTTTTGAGGTGCAAATATGCAGATATGACTCAAGAAAGTATTTTTTCAAGTAGAGTTCTAACTTTGTGGAACAGCCTCCCTCATCATGTGCTAAATGCTCCAAGTGTTATTACTTCAAAGGAACACTATGATTATTTTATGGTGTTTGATTTTTATTGACAATTTTGATGATTTTTACTGTGCTATTTATGAGGTTTATACAGTTATATTTATGAGTTTTACTGTGATTTTTTTTAAAATGACAAATAATGTGTATTTTTATACACGTTTTATGAATAATTAATGATTATTGGCCGTGACTTCCCGCCACAGTTGCTGACAGTCTGCATGCTCTTATTATCATGTCCGGCGGGTGCCAGGCACCCGAAGCAGTAGGACCCGCAATGCAGACGCCCGGACCAGGTTTGGGTGTAAAAAAAAACATCATGGTCTTTAATTCAGGCTCAGGTTCGGTACACAGGTGATCAGTCAGTGTAGCAGAAGCACAAACAGGGTCAGGCATAAACACAGACACGGATAAGCAGAGGCACGAGCAGACACAGACATCAGAGACGAGACAAAAGGTGCATTCAAAAATACAAAGCAGGATCTGGATACACGGCAAAGCAAAAAACAGGACTGGATACAGAGCTGGTGAGTCTACAGAGACAACAAAGGAGCAGCGGTGCGGTGGCTGGGAGGAGATTAAATAAGACCGGAGTTAGAACAAGGTGCAGTGAGGAACGATCTAGAAAGGGGGTGTGGCTCGTGAAGGAAGATTTAACACTGTGCGAGATGGGGAGGAAGAGAGTGCAGAAAGATGTGTAAGCAGGTGCAGAGATTCGAAGTGCAGGGCAAGAGTGCGGCGATCAGAGGGAGAACAATGAAGCTGGGCGTGAATACATGAGAAGTGACAGGATGAGACAGACAGGTGTCAGTGAGCAGTGAGGAGAATTACTGACATGACAACTCACGACTATACAAAGGAAACATGAACAGGACTGAAAAGCAAACCAGAAGATAATAAACACAGACCAACTGCACAAAAACTGATAAGAAATAAAACACTAAGACAAAACTAAAGTGGAACAGACCGAGACATAAACTATAAGTAAAAGAGACTAAGTGATAACAAAACCTGGCATGAAAGCACTACAGATAACAACAGACATGTGAACAGCAAAAATAAGCAGATGATAAATTAATGAATAAATGAAAACACAACTGACTGAAGAAAACTAGAAGACAACGAAAGGCCAAAGTAAAAATTAACAACATAACAGAATAAACCAGGATGAAAATAAACTAAGAACTCAAAGCTGGATAGAAAGACAACAGAAAGGGGGAAAAATGGGCTCAACAGCCAGAGCAGGCCAAAACCATGACACTTATCAATCATATTAGCAAGTTTTGTCCTGAATACGATTTCAAATCAACAAGAACTTCATTCAAGCTACACTTTGAACATACTTTGAGGGGATAACTTGCTGAAGCCACATCAGAAAACACAAGAAAACACACAGAAACTGTGCTTTAAAACCACATCTGGTGTTATATTGTTGGCAGACGACCGGACGTGAATGACCCCAACTCTGGCAGCCGAGTGGCTGAAATCTCGGGGTCGCAAACTCACAAACAGAACTCAATGGAACGAGACCTTGAGTTGGAGATCCAGTCTCTCTACTTCTATGGAGAACCTGAATTTAACAGAAGCCCAAATCAACAACAGACCACAGCCTCAGACTAAAGAAAACACTTTATATCTCACACACACACACACACACCAGAAAAAAACTATCAGTGGAAATAATAATACCTAATAAATGAACAATAGCTTTAAAAACTGTTAGAAATTAAAATATAATAGTTTAAAGAAGCAATGAGTGTTCATAATATTTTCTTTTTAACAAGCGTTTTAGACGTCACATATTCCACGGTGCCCTATGGGGTGCTGCCGGTGCCCTGCGTGCTTCCCCTTGTGCATGGGGGGTATTTCCTGTGCCGTCGGGGGGGGGGGGGGGGGGGGGGGGGGTGCATCATAGAGTGCCTTGATTAGCGAAAGTGGTGTCAAACATTGAACACGGCGCCATTTTGGTTCCAACTGCGCTGAACTACTGAATGAACCTTTAGTGTTTTCAACATTTTTTAAAAATCATTAAACGACAGAGTAACACATCCAGGTACAGGTGCTATCAGAATAAATATAAAAATAGCTATCAATTTTACAATTTATGATGATTTATGTAATTAATTTAAAGCCTGATTTATGCAGCTGCAGCTCTTTAACTCTTTAACGTGTGTGACAGTTTTAAAGTTCTCTGTCTCTGGATTATACTTTATTCTGGACTAATTTGACCCCCAACAAGCTTTTCTTTCTGCAATCATCACCTCCAAATCAAAGGGAAGTTGTACAATTTCCTCTTTTACCGACTTTGTAGTGTAAAGTTGCGGACTTTTCTGATCCATTTGTAGTCAGCGCAGGGGTGAAGCACCAAATTCTGGGCCCTAGGTATTAGCCATATTGAAGCCCCCCCCCCCCCAGTTATGTTCTTTTTTTATTAACGGAAACACCAAATTTCTAATGTGTAGTCAAACCAGGTCTAAATCATGTATACCTTACATCACACCTGGGAGTCAAAACCCTTTATAAAGTTGGGGGAGCAATATTGAGTTGGGGGTCTGGGGGACCAAATTGCACCATTTTCTAGAAAAATGGTGCAATTTGGTGTATTCCTGTGCATTTTAACATACACATACCCCAATGTTAACTTGACTACAAATTAGGGTTAGGGTTAGGGATATAAGATCTATAGTCACAGCAAAATATCTAATTTAACACAATTTTCCAAAATAAGTAATTAAATAAAAGTTAGTGTAATTCATGGCTTAACAGTGTGCAATTACAATATTCTACAATCAAAACATCAAAGAAGAGATGAACATTAAAGAAGGCCATGAGGTTCATAATGTTAATATTACATTCTGATAATACAGAGGTGTGTGTGGATCGGGAGGTCTGGGCGGCTTTGCTTGAGCTGCTGCCCCCACGACCTGACTCCGGATGAAGTGGAAGAAAATGGATGGATGGATGGAAGTTTAACTTATTTGTGTGTGTGCATGTGTTTTTGTAGGCAGATGTATGTGCAGCTGAACTGTGGTCATATTATATCCCACAGAAGACAGGCAGGAAAATGCATGTTTTTTCTGTCCTTGTAATAAAACAGACTTTTCCAAATCTGCACATATATAATGAAAGGGACAGCGCTAAATGCACACAGTTATTTTTAGTATTTGGGTAATTAATTTGCCATAAATGCACTAACAAGCACTGGAAAGTCAGGGGAGACTGGGTCAAGACATTTGATTTTCTTACAGCAGAAGCGAGTTGCCCTATTCCTGCCCTGCCCCTGTCCTGCTCCTGCCCTGCTCCTATATTGCTCCTGTCCCTGCCCTGCTCCTGTCCTCCTCCTGCCCTGCTCCTGTCCCTGCCCTGCTCCTGTCCCTGCCCTGCTCCATGTCCCCCTCCCTCCCTCCGGCATGGACTGTGTGTCCTGTGGGGAGAGAGGAACCAAAACCGGCGTGGGTTTATTTATTTATTTTTTTAATATATTTATTAGAAAACGTCACAGAAATTACAGAATACAACTTCCAGTTACAAAAATTGTGTTCTCAACATGTTTTTTATGTTTGTTTTTTTTTGTTTTTTTTACATATATAACAAAACCCACCCACATACAAAACCTAAAATAACTACAGGAAAACTAGAGAAGAAAAAAAAAAGGGGCAAATCTCAAGATGGGTCAGAAAAGAAATCCAAAAAGCATTGCCATTTCATAATGAATTTGTTCGGGCAACCACGTCTGGAATAGCGGATTTTCTCCACCTTCAGGAAAGACATAACATCATTAATCCACAGTGTGGGAGAAGGGGACTGAGTGGCTTTCCAATGTAACAACAGATGGCGTCTGGCTATTAATGATGTAAAAGCCAAAACCTCCAATTGGTCAGCTGAGTATTGACGATAGTTATCAGGAAGACCAAAAATTGCCAGATGTGGAGAAACCCCGACGGATTTAGAGAAAACCCTTGAAAGTGTATCAAAATAGGTTTGCCAGAAATGTGTCAGAGACGGGCAAGAGAAAAACATGTGTGTCAGGTGACACGGCGAGCTGCCACACCTGTCACATGTGCCTGCCACGTCTGGGAATATCCTCGACAACCTGGCCTTGGAGTAATGGCATCTAATGAGAATTTTGTACTGAATAAGGGTCAGCCGGGCACATATGGAAGCCTTATGAATTCTATCCAGTACTGAATCCCACCAAGCTACATCAAAGGTCAATCCCAGCTCATGCTCCCAGGCCTCCTTAGTACTCATGGTAGTGGGTACCTCATAAGATAAAATAGTATTAGAAATCTTGGAAATGAGGGATTTCTGGGAGGGCTTCAAATCGAGAAAGTCGTCACAAATCTGTGTGGGAGGAAAAAGAGGGAATGAGGGAAACACGATTTAGCACAGTTCCTTACTTGGAAATATCTAAATAAGTGTGAGGATGGAATGGAATATTCCACAGTAAGGGATGTGAAAGTACAAAAAACACCATCTTTGTAAAGATCCTTAAAACACTTAATGCCCTTATCGTACCACTGGGTAAAAGTAGCATCAGTAAACGCAGGCTTGAACAGGTGATTTTTCAATAATGGAGCTAAAGATGAGGGTAATCCTAATTTAAACTGCTTTCTGAACTGGGACCATATTTTGAGGGTAGAGCAAACCACCGGGTTAGTAGTAAAGCCAGAGGGGTTGATGGGTAGCGGGCTGGTCAGAAGTGCAGGCAGCGAGGACCGAGGATATGATTGTGCTTCTAAGCGACACCAGGGGACCATCACTGAGTTCGACCAAAATACAATTTTGCAAATATTAGCTGCCCAACAGTAAAATTGGAAATTAGGTAAAGAGAGGCCCCCATCAAATTTACATCTCTCAAGTATGGTCCGACGAATCCTGGGGACTTTACCTTTCCATAAAAAATCCGAAATAGCCTGATTAATAGTTTTAAAAAAATACCTTGGGTAAGAATAATGGCAGACACTGAAACAGAAACAAAAACTTAGGCAAGACGGTCATCTTAATAATATTAATCCTCCCAATCAGAGTGAGAGGAAGGCAGCCCCATCTCTGAAAATCTGCTTTAAGTTCAGACAACAGGGGGGAGGAATTAGCAGATTGAAGAGATTTCCAGTTTCTAGTTACTACCACCCCCAAATATTTGAACCCAGCAGAGCTCAACTTAAAAGGAATATCAGACTGTGAAAGCTGTAGCACTAGATCATTGACCGGGAAGCATTCACGCTTGGCGACATTAACCTTGTACCCGGAAAAAGACCCAAACCACTGAAAGAACGAGAGAATAGCCGGGACGGCGGTAAACCGGGTCCGACACATACAATAGCAGGTCGTCAGCATATAGTGACAGTTTAAATTCAGTGCGCAGGCGGGTAATACCATTAAAAGCACTAGAGGTCCTTAAGTAGATGGACAGAGGCTCGATTGCGAGTGCAAACAGAAGCGGGGACAAAGGGCAACCTTGTCTACAGCCCCTATTCAGAGGAAAATAGTCGGAGTGAACACCATTGGTGGAGATGCTGGCACATGGTGAAGTGTAAAGAAGGCGTATCCATGATATAAACCCATTACCAAATCCCAATTTGCAGAGAACTGCAAACAAATAATCCCATTCAACCCTATCAAATGCTTTCTCTGCGTCAACCGATATTACAACTTCAGGTGTAGTAGTGTTTCTGTCAGTATAAATGATATTAAAAAGCGTGCGGATGTTATAGAAAAGCTGGCGTACCTTAATAAATCCGGTCTGCTCCTCAGAAATAATAGATGGAAGTACCTTCTCTAAACGAAGAGCAAGAGCTTTTGCTAGAATCTTAGTATCCACGTTCATTAGTGAGAGGGGCCTGTACGAAGTACAGAGGTCTGGATCCTTGTCCTTCTTTAGGAGCACACTGATGGAGGCTTGCCTCAGAGTAGGGGGAAGAGACCCATTCACCAAAGATTCAACGTAGACTGAGTGCAGCAATGGAATGAGTTTGGTGTGAAAGGCCCTATAGAATTCCACTGTAAATCCGTCCGGGCCCGGTGCCTTGTTTTGCGTATTTTGTAGGGCTACACTAAGTTCTTTACTAGTTAGTGGAAGATCCAATTCATCCAACACAGTCCCCCGGGAGACTGGAAATTCAAGATTATTCAAGAAGTTATGCATCTGAGACATGTCTGGTGATAGTTCTGATCTGTACAAAGAGGAATAAAATGATGAGAAAACTGAATTAATGGCTAATGGTTGGTCCTGCAAAACACCAAAGTCATCTTTGACACGAGGAATCAGGCGTGAACAAGCTTGCTGACTCAGCTGATGTGCGAGCAGTCTGCCTGCTTTGTCACCATACTCATAGTATCTGGATCAAGAATGTAATAGAAGGCGTTCAGCATCACCAGTTGTAAGGAGATCAAACTCAGTCTGCAAGGATACTCTGTTTTTCGCAAGATCGTCAGACGGGGCCACTGCAAGCTGGCGATCTA